>NW_026068210.1:723425-725543 GCF_014885135.2 Alexandromys fortis
TCTCTCTCTCTCTCTCTCTCTCTCTCTCTCTCTCTCTCTCTATCTATCTATCTCTATCTCTCTCTTTCGAGACAGAGTTTCTCTGTGGCTTTGGAGCCTGTCCTGGAACTCCCTTTGTAGACCAGGCTGGTCTCGAACTCACAGAGATCCGCCTGCCTCTGCCTCCCGAGTGCTGGGATTAAAGGCGTGCGCCACCATCGCCCGGCCACACCAACTTCACACATACCCACTGTGGGCACAGTGTTCTCTCTCTCACACATACTTCACACATACCCATTGTAGGCACAGTGTTCTCTCTCTCTCTCACTTCACACATAACTGCTGTGGACCCAGTGTTCTCTCTCTCCCACACACACACACTGCGAACATACCTCCTGTGGACACAGTGTTCTCTCTCTCACACACTTCACAAATACCTGCTGTGGGCACAGTGTTCTCTCTCACACACACTTCAAAAAAGCTTGAGGTAATCTTTTCTGATGCCATTAGTACCTAGAGATGCCAAGCTTGGCATTCTACAACCTTCAAGCCCGTTTACACTGTGGGCTTGACACTTTTATTTGGAGAGAGAGAGAGAGAGAGAGAGAGAGAGAGAGAGAGAGAGAGAGAGAGAGAGAGAGAAAATATTCTCCACTGGAAAGGAAGAGAAGGATGGTGATGCTCAGATGTGGGATTTAAAACAAGATGAATCTGGATGAAGAACTGGATACATAAAACAAAACATTTAAAGCTTTTAGACTTTTATGACTTCAGAGATAGGGAGGGTTTTCTTAAAATACACAGAGCCTAATGTGAAAAACAGGCACATTTCTCAGACTGCAGAGATGGCTCAGTGGTTACAGAGCATCTGGTTCTAGTTCCCAGCACACACATGGCAGCTCACAACCCTCTGTAACTCCAGTGCCACGGATCCAACACCTTCTTCTGCACTCTTTAGGCACCAGACATGCACAGACACACATACCGGTAAAATACATAAAAATTGTTACACTTCTCACTATTGTTCTCCATGAGACAGATGAGATGTAAAAACCTCAGCTGGACATGGTAGCTCACACCTGTGACCTTAGTACCTGCGAGGCTAAGGAACGGGATTGTCACAAATTTAAGACAGTCTACGTACGCTTCACAAAAAGCCCCTGTCTGATGATGACCTGTATGTGTTCAAAATGTGAAAAAATTAATCTATAAAAAATGTAGGCTCTTGATAGAAGAGAAAGTGTGAAGTACTCTACAACACATGGGCACAGGAGACCACTTCCTACGTATAACCCCAGCAGCACAAACATTAAGGGCCTCATTGAATAAATGAGACCTCCTGAGACTGAGAAGCTTCTGTAAACTAAGGACACTGTCACTAAGACAAAAAGGCAACTCACTGACTGGGATAAGATCTTCACCAACCCCACAACTGACAAAGGTCTGATCTCCAGAATATATAAAGAACTCAAGAAACTAGACCGTAAAAGGCTAATCAACCCAATTATAAAATGGGGTACTGAGCTGAACAGAGAATTCTCAACAGAAGAAGTTCAAATGGCCAAAAGACACCTAAGGTCATGCTCAACTTCCTTAGCGATCAGGGAAATGCAAATCAAGGCAACTTTAAGATACCATCTTACACCTGTCAGAATGGCTAAAATAAAAAACACCAATGATAGCCTTTGCTGGAGAGGATGTGGAGTAAGGGGAACACTCATCCATTGCTGGTGGGAATGCAAACTTGTGCAACCACTCTGGAAAGCAGTGTGGAGGTTTCTCAGGAAATTCGGGATCAACCTACCCCTGGACCCAGCAATACCACTCTTGGGAATATACCCAAGAGATGCCTTATCATACAACAAAAGTATATGTTCTACTATGTTCATTGTAGCATTGTTTGTAATAGCCAGAACCTGGAAACAACCTAGATGCCCTTCAATTGAAGAATGGATGAAGAAAGTATGGAATATATACATATTAGAGTACTACTCAGCAGTAAAAAACAAGGACTTCTCGAATTTTGCTTGCAAATGGATGGAAATAGAAAACAGTATCCTGAGTGAGGTAAGCCAGACCCAAAAAGAGGAACATGGGATGTACTCACTCATATTTGGTTTCTAGCCGTAAATAAAGGAC
>NW_026068210.1:728139-730793 GCF_014885135.2 Alexandromys fortis
TTGGCTCTGGCCTCTTCTTCAGCCCTGTGATGCCCTCATCCACAGACACCACAGAATATTGCCGTGGACTTCATCAAGTTCCCTCAGAAGACTAGCTGGGGTGATAGATGGAGTACACCTATTAGAGGAATGATGAACTGAACCTATTATATGCACGTGTGTGTGTGTGTGTGTGTGTATGTGCATCTGTGTTTGCCTGTGTGCATTCCCTGTTATTTTTCTCCAAGGTGCTAGAAATTGAACCTATGGCAATGCCCCAACTGCTGAGATACACTCCCAGCCTATGAAAGTGATTTATAAAATGTCAACTCCAATACAATTGCTAGTCCTAGCAAATCATTAAGAATGTTGTGTCTAGCTTCAAACTAGTTGTGTGACTTGGATTTGTGATGTAAGCTGTTACCACCCAAAGTTGCCAATGGGGGGTAATTAAAGTGTAAGAATCCTATCGAATAGGAAAATAAAGAATTGAGAACAGTGCTCACCTCGACAGGAATGGGAACAGCCAGTCAAGTCTTTCAGCCGTTACCTGGTGTTAGAGCAGGAAGTCAGATACACTCAGCACAAATTCTGACATAGGAAAAGAGATTGTGAAGAAGGCCTGGACAGAGTGCTATGGGGACAGAAGATTTAGGTTGTGGACCTACTATGGGGACAGAAGATTTAGGTTGTGGACCTACTATGCGGCAGGTGAGATTCTCTCCTAATCCAGAGCAGGGAGAGAGGAAAGAGCGAGGAGAAATAGCTTTGAAATATTTTGGGGGCGGGAAGATTATTTTTACTCAACTGAAAGGCAAGGACAAGTAGCACCAATGTTTGGTGAGTCAGGTCAGGAATAAGCTGGAGTCCCGCCAGCTACCTGAGAAGTCCTTTCCCCAACTGCCCGGTGGGATCACTGGGAGAGGACAGAGTGACTGGAAGGAGGCACAGGATGTCTAGGCCTAACTGATCCCCACAGAAAGGACAGGATCACAGGAAAGGAGCCATTGCTAAGCCAGCTGACCTTGGAACCAGGGAGAGTGAAGGCAACACAAGCCTCAGCTCCAGAGGAAGCTGGAGGGTGGAGGTCTGAGAATCCACCCTGTTGGGGCTGGGTGCCTGAGGATGCATAAAGGTCCCCAGCTGTAAATGATGCTCCCCTTCCTGGCTAACCCTTAGGCTGATTGGCCGTGGCAAGGGCATTCTATGGGGGATATTCGGTGTGTTTTGAGATAGAAAG
Organism: Alexandromys fortis; assembly: GCF_014885135.2. Taxonomy (NCBI): domain Eukaryota; kingdom Metazoa; phylum Chordata; class Mammalia; order Rodentia; family Cricetidae; genus Alexandromys; species Alexandromys fortis. The sequence continues at coordinate 729,359 of NW_026068210.1, forward strand.
TTCCAGGGTAGAAACCTCAAGCAGGAAGAGAAGAAAGTGGAGAACTTCACCAGCCTGGTGGCGTGNGTGTTTTGAGATAGAAAGTTCCAGGGTAGAAACCTCAAGCAGGAAGAGAAGAAAGTGGAGAACTTCACCAGCCTGGTGGCGTGTTCATGAGGGGGCTGACAAGGGACGGATGGAGCCTGAAAGTTAAAGTCTGTCTGGGCAACATATCAAGCCACTATCTTAAAAAATGGAATCTGGCATGTTGAGATTCACCCATAATCCCAGCACTTGAGAAGCTAGAGTGAAAGATAAAGAGTTCAAAGAAAACCTTCCCACAAATCACAACACCAGAGAACCCAGAAAACAATGAGGACCCCAAGAGAGACATACATAGATATAATCTACATGGGAAGTAAAAAAGACAAGATCTCCTGAGTAAATTGTGAGCATGGGACCTTGGGAGAGCGTTGAAGGGGAGGGGAGAGATAGAGAGGGGAGCAGAGAAAAATGTAGATCTCAGTAATAATAATAATAATAATAATAATAATAATAATAATAATAATGAGTTCAAACCTAACCTGGACTATATAACAAAACTAGAAAATAGAAATAGAAAAAGAAAAACGCAGAGGGCTTCACAGCAGCAGGTGTTCTGGCTGCTCACAAGATAATGGCCAGCTCCCCAGGCGTGGACCAAGTCACAGTCTCTGCCCTTTGGAGGATAGAGGTTAACTTGTCACCCCACAACAAAGAGACAGTGTGCCACAGTAATGTACATTTCTTGGCAGTGAAGCCACACACAATCCCTTCATCCTGGATGAAATTGGTCCTAACACCGAGGTCAGGCACACTGCGGTGTCCTCTGTGGCAGGGCCATCATCAACTCCATTGAAAAGAAGCTGTCAGCTTCCAAAGTCATCCACTGTACGACCAACACCCCAGTCACGGTGCGCGATGAGGTTGCTGTGTATGCTACATGCACTCATGTCCGGTGGAGGATGTCAGGCTCACAGAGCGGCTTATTCCCTCCAGAAGGGGAGGAAGATGTGATCCATGCCATCAGAGGGCTCAGTTTTCACGGGGCTCAGTGGTAGTGAACCTGGCTATGCTCTCGAATCCTGGACACTCTGGCAGATGTTGGTGTGGAAATGGGGCTTTCAAGGTTCCTGAGCATCCGGTGGGGGCCCGGTCCCTGCTGGCCGCAGCAGAGATGCAGTAGACTCAGCATCACTGGAAGCTCAAGGATGACGGCTGCTCTCCTGGTGGGGCCGCCATCCATGCTCTGCACGCACTGCTCATCAAGGTGTGGATGCCGCATGCACACAGGCACTGCAGACCATGGCAGACCAGGAAAGTGTCTCTTCTGCCGCCTTCAAATGACTGCTGGACAAGGTGAAACTGGATCCTTCTGCTGGGGCCTCTCTGTCTTCTTCTGGCTATGTTAATCCCT
>NW_026068211.1:0-23567 GCF_014885135.2 Alexandromys fortis
GCTTCGCTCTCCCAGACACACGCGATGAAGCTCCGACCCAGGATGGATGTAGGCTAGAATCTTCCTGGTAAATGCACCTTGGGGTGCTTACACACATTATTAGAAATGGGCTAGTCCAGGTGCAAGAATTAGCCTAGAAGAGGCTAGATAGAAATGGGCCAAGCAGTGCTTAAATGAATACAGTTTGTGTGTTGTTATTTCGGACATAAGCTAGCAGGTGGCTGGGGTGCTGGGGACGCAGCCCCGCAGCTCCTATTTCAACACACTGTGAGTGGCCCCTCAGTCTGCCCTAACTGTCAACCACATACAGAGTTTGATCACATGCTCATTTACTCCCAGTCCAGTTGGAGTTGGTGAGCTCCCATTAGTTCAGCCAAACTGTCTCAGTGAATGAACCCCTCATGGTCTTGATTTCCTTGCTCATACTATCTCTCCTTCCACTCTTCAACTGGACCTTTGAAGCTCAGTCCAGTGCTCCGATGTGGGTCTCTGCCTCTGTTTTTCCAACTGTTGTTGGACAGAGGTACTATGGTGACATTAAGATAATCATCAGTCTGACTAAGGGCAAGGTCAATTCAGGCACCTTCTCCTCTATTGCTTAGGATCTTAGCTAGGATCATTCTTATGGATTCCTAAGAATTTTTCTAGAGCCAGGTTTCTTGCTAATCCCATAATTGCTCTCTCAATCAAGATATGTCTTTCCTTGCTCTCATATTTGTCCTTCCTCTATCTCGACTATCCCATTCCCTCAAGTTCTCCCCAACCCTCCCCTTATGCCCTCCTCTTCCCCATCTCTCCTTCTTTCTACCCCCTGCTCCCATGCTCCCAAATTTTGTCAGGTGATATTGTCTGCTTCCAATTTCCCAATTTTTTCTTCTCTCAGGTTCATTGTGGTTAGATTTATAATGAGGTCTTTAATCCCTTTGGACTTGAGTTTTGTGCATAGCGATAGATATGGATCTATTCACATTCTTCTGCATGTTGACATCCAGTTATGCCAGCACTATGTGTTGAAGATGCTTCCTTTTTTTTTCTATTGTATAATTTTAGCTTCCTTGTCAAAAATCAGGTCTTCATAGGTGTATGGATTAATATCTGGGTCTTCAATTTGATTTCATTTTATAACATCTCTGTTTTTATGTCAATACCAGGCTGCTTTGATTACTGTAGCTCTGTAATAGAGCTTGATGTCAGGGATGGTAATGCCTCTGGAAATTATTTTATTGTATAAGATTGTTTTGGCTATACTGGGATTTTTGTTTTTCCATATGAAGTTGATTATTGTTCTATCAAGGTCTGTGAAGAATTGTATTGGGATTTTCATAGGGATTGCATTGAATCTATACATTACTTTTGGTAGAATTGCCATTTATATTATGTTGATCCTTTTTATCCAAGAGCATGGGAGATCTTTCCATTTTCTTGTGTCTTCTTCAATTTCTTTCTTCAAAGACATTAAATTCTTGTCAAATAGGTCTTTTACTTTCTTGGTTAGTGTTACCTCAATATATTTTATGTTATTTGTGGCTGTTGTGAAAGGTGATATTTCTCTGATTTCCCTCTCAGCTTCTTTATCCTTTGTGTAAAGGAGGGCTATTAATATTTTTGAGTTGATCTTATATCCTGCCATATCACTGAAGGTATTTATCAGCTGTAGAAGTTCTCTGGTAGAGTTTTGGGGTCACTTATGTACACTATCAGATCATCCGCAAATAACAAAAGTGTGACTTCTTCCTTTTAAATATGAATCCCCTTTATATCCTTATGTTGTCTTATTTCTGTTGCTAAAACTTCAAGAACTATGTTGAAGAGATATGGAGTGGACAGCCTTAATTTTAGTGGAATTGCTTTGAGTTTCTTTCCATTTAATTTGGTGTTAGCTGTCAGCTTGATGTATATTGCTTTTATTATATTTAGATATGATCATTGTATCCCTAATCTCTCCAAGACCTTTATTATGAAGGGATGTTGGATTTTGTCAAATGCTTTTTTATCACCTAATGAAATAATTAAATTGTGTTTTTCTTTCAGTTTATTTATATAGTGGATTACATTGATGTATTTTCATATGTTGTACCAGTCCTACATCTCTGGGATGAAGCCTACTTGATCATGATGGATGATTTTTTTTATGTGTTCTTGGATTCGTTTGCCAGCATTTTATGGAGAATTTTTGCATCCATGTTCACGATTGAGATTGGTCTGTAATTCTCTATCTTGTTTGAGTCTTTGTGTGGTTATGGTATCAGGGTAACTGTAGTCTCATAAAAGAGTTTGGCAGTGAGCCTTCTGTTTTTATTATGTGGAACACTTTGAGGAGTATTCTGCACTAAAACCATTAGGCCCTGGGCTTTTTTTTTGGTTGGGAAGTTTTGATTACAGCTTCTATTTCCTCGTGGCTTATAGGTCTATTTAAATTGCTCACCTTGTCTTGATTTAATTTTGATATATGGTATCTATCTAAAAAATTGTCCATTTCTTTTACATTTTCCAATTTTTTGGAGTATAGGTTTTTGTAGTAAGACCTAATGATTCTCTGAATTTCCTCAGTGTCTGTTGTTATGTCCCCCTTTTCGTTTCTGATTTTGTTAATTTGATGTTCTCTCTTCTCCTTTTGATTAATTTGGATAAGGGTTTGTCAATCTTGTTGATTTTCTCAAAGAACCAGCTCATTGTTTCATTGATTCTTTGTATTTTTTCTGTGTTTTTATTTAGTTGATTTCAGCCCTCAATTTGACTATTTCCTCTCTTCTGCTCCTCCTGGGTGAGTCTGCTTCTTTTTTTTTTCTAGAGCTTTCAGGTGTGCTGTTAGGTCACTAACGTGAGCTTTCTTCATTTTCTATATGTTGGCACTTAGTGCTATGAACTTTTCTCTTAGCATGGCTTTCACAGTGTCCCATAGATTTGGATACATTGTGCCTTCATTTTCATTGAATTCAAGAAAAATCTTTAATTTTTTTCTTTATTTCTTCCTTGGCCCAGGGGTGGTTCAGTAGTTGATTGTTCAATTTCCATGAGTTTGTAGGTTTTCTGAGAATATTATTGCTGTTAAATTTTATCTTTACTCCATGGTGATCCAATAAGACACAGGGTGTTACTCCAATTTTTTTGCATCTATGAATGTTTGCTTTGTTACTGAGTAGGTGATCAATTTTAGAGACGGTTCCATGAGGTGCTGAGAAAAATGTATATTCTTTTGTGCTTGGGTGAAATGTTCTATAAATGTCTGTTAAGTCCATTTGATCCATTATATCATTAGTTCTCTTATTTCTCTGTTAAGTTTCTGTCTGGTTTGCCTGTCCATTGGCGAGAGAGGACTGTTGAAATCTTCTGTGTGTCTGGTTTGGTGTGTTACTTGAGTTTTAGTAATGTTTCTTTTATGTATGTGGGTGATCTTTTATTATGGGCATAGATATTCAGGATTGAGACTTCATCTTGATGAATTGTTCCTGTTATCAGTATGTTTTTGTTATGATTTTGCCTGTGAGTCCTGAGCAGCTTGTGGTGGGGCTAGCTGGTCCTGGCCACAGTAAAGTTACCTGACTGAAAGAGCCGCCAGCCCAGGGCAGGGCCCAGCCATGTGGCAAGTGGCTGGGCAGGCAACAGTGAGTCCCTGGAAGGTACAGGCTCCCAGTGGTGAGTGGGTGGGAGACACGTGGACAGGCACATCATACAGAATAGAATTGGATATTTATTACTTAGAGACGAGTTGAGAAGATGAAGAGGACAGAGAGAGAGAAAATGGGGGTAGCAGAGAAGTGGGGAGAGAAGCAGAAGCGAAGCTACCTCTCTGAGAGGAAGATGGAAAAAAAAGAGTGAGCTCAGGCCAGAACCTGAAGATCAGCCTGCCTCAGCGGATGAGGGAGGGAGTGGGTATGGCTTGTATGAACAATCATAACAGTTTTTTTCATGGTGTCCCAGAGTTCCTGAATGTTTTGTGTTAAAATCTTTTGGATTTAATGTTTTCTTTGACCAATGAGTCTATTTTCTCTATAGTATCTTCAGTGCCTGTGATTCTTTCTTCTATCTCTTGTATTCTGTTGGTTATACTTGTCTCTATAGTGCCTGTTAATTTACCCAGATTTTTCATATCCAGAATTCCCTCAGTTTATGTTTTCTTTACTGCCTCTACTTCAGTCTTCAATTCTTGAACTGTGTTCTTCACCTGTTTAATTGTTTCTTCTTGATTTCCTTGGGTTTCTTTGAGGGATTTATTAATATCTTTGAACTTTTTGTTTGTTCTCTCTTCCATTTCTTTTTCTTTTTTTAAATATTTTTATGGTTTATTTAACTTTTATTTTATGTGCATTGGTGTGAAGGTGTCAGATTCCCTGCAACTAGATCTTCAGACAGTTGTGAGCTGCCATGTGGGTGCTGGGAATTGAACCCGGGTCCCCTGGAAGAGCAGTCAGTGCTCTTAACCACTGAGCCATATCTCCAGCCCCTCTCTTCCATTTCTTTATGGAGTTTTTCACTTCCTCTTTAAAGGTCTTCATCATTTTCATAAAGTTATGTTTAAAGTCATTTTCTTCTACTTCTTCTGGGTTAGGATGATCAAGTCTTCCTGACATGTGACCACTGGGTTCCAATGTTACCATGTTGCTTTTTAGGATGTTGGAGGAATTCTTGCATTGGCACCTACCCATCTCTTTCATCAAATGAGGCCACCAGTGTCTTGGCGTCTTGGTTCAATCCTTGCTGTGGCTGTCTCTTTGGTCCCCTCAGTATTGGATTAAGCTGTGTTTCAGGATTCCACTGAGCTTGCATGTGAACAGGCCAATGTGGGGGCGGAGTGAGTTGGGGGATAGCCAACTCACAGGAAATCTCCCTGCTGGCTGGCTAGAAAAGCCTAGAGAGATTGGAAGGCTCTCTTGGGTTTTGTCCCACTGGGCAGGTCCCAGAGAGTCAGGCATCCAGCTGTCTGGCCCTGTGTCCACTGACTCACCTCTTAGGTCCCCTCAGTGTTGGCAATCTTGGTCATTCTTACAGGTGTAAGATGGAATCTAAGAGTTGTCTTGATCTGCATTTCTCTGATGAGTAAGGATGTTGAGCATTTTCTTTAGTGTCTTTCAGCCATTTTAGATTCCTCTGTTGAGAGTTCTCTGTTTAGTTCTGTACTCCATTTTTTTTAATATTTGTTCTTTTTATGACCAATTTCTTGAGTTCTTTGTATATTTTGGAGATCAGTCCCCTGTCTGATGTTGGGTTGGTACAGATCTTTTCCCATTTTGTAGGCTGTCATTTTGTCTTGTTGACCATGTCATTTGCTTTACAGAAGCTTTTCAGTTTCAGGAGGTCCCATTTATTAATCGTTCCTCTCAGTTAATTATCTATTTTTATACAAGTTGCATGGCCACAATGTGGGGAGGACTGGGGGAGTGGAAAGAATTTTAAATTATATAGGTACACATTCATAAATGCACATTTGAATAGTATTTAAGGTTTTTTTTTTCTGTGTAGCTCGAGCTGTCTTGGTAAGTGTCATGTAGACAAGGGTAGCCCAGAAATCACAGAGATCCTACTGCTTCTGCCTTTTGAGTCTTATGGTTAAAAGTGTACCCTATGGCAAGGTGATTAAAATATATTATATGAAATATTTTTCTCAAAATCCAGTACTTACTTTTCTGTGTAACTCTAAAAGGGCTGACTAGGAAGGAGCACGTGTATAAAAACAATCTTTTGACTTTCCACTTTCATCCACTTATGACTTCAAAATCTTACATGAGATAAAATGTAATTTAATGTTTTAAATTAATCTTGTACTGAGTGTGTCTATAAGGCTTATGGTGCAGTCAAGAGAGCAACTTTGAGGCCTGAAGATTCATCTCCACACATGTCAGACATTTGCCCTGATTTGCCTCTAGCCATGACTTGCTCACAGAATTTAATGCTTTGCTGTTTTCTCTCCTCTTTTTCTTTGTCTCCTAAAGACTGGAGATTGAATCAGATACCTGTTCATAGTAAAAATATAAAGTGGTGTCCAACTCCTAGAAATTTTTTGTCTCTATCCCTTATTTTTTCTTATTAATATTTTGGTCACATATCCCTGGTTGACATCCAAATAACTCTGTAGCCCAGGCTGTCCTAGAACTTGCAGCTCTCATAGTGTAGCTGGGATTACAGGTCTGTGCCCCCAGGTCTGTCTCTTATATAGCCTTTAAAAGCATTAAGAATATGTGATTATTATTCTCATTTGAACACCTAGATACTCACATAGAGATTTTGTTTCTGATTCCTTGGTGTTTTTTCCCTTTTGAGGGAAGGTATTCAGTACCCCAGGCTGCCTTGTAGCTGCTGTGTAGTCAGCACTTGCTCTCAAGTTCTGATCCCCCTTTCTCCACTTCTGACAATATAAGTATGCTGTACCAACCTGGTATGTAGAGACATTAAATGGGCTGCACTATTGAAGTATTTCAAAGATCTGCCTCTTAATTGTAAAGACTGTTTACTTGTTGGTGTCTTCAGGCAATACATATTTTAAGTTTGTAGTTCAAATAAGAACCCTGGTCTCAGCCTCTATTCTCCCTGGATATGTAACCCTTCAAGAGTTCTGAGGCTTGGGAAATGGCATATCCAAAACACTTGCCCCCAAGATTCAGGACCAGAGTTTTATTTCCATAGTTCCTATGGATGAAGGGGAAAACCAGTTGTAACATGCTTTCTTTATACTTCCAACTATGGTCCCTGTCAGGCTTGTGAAGAAAAAAAACAGGCATTAATATTCTTCCAATCCCTGTTCCATTTTTTTTTCTTTATCACCCAGTGTTGGGGTTGATGCCAAGATCTTAAAAAAGCTGAACAAGTGCTCTGTCAATAAGCCTCACCTGGGACATCTTGTGTAAATTTGTATTTGATTTAGTAGGTAATTTAAAGAATCTGTAGATATAAAGAAAGCTTCCTGGGACTTGACCCAGTAAACAGAGGTCTCCCTGACGCCATCTTCCAGAACAAGGAGAAGTTCCATTGGAGATTATTTATTTCTACAGCTGGGATTGGCAAGACCTCAAGCAACACTGCTGTAATTTATTTTGAGTTCTGCTTCCAGGACAGCTTCAAGACTGGTGGCTGAGATGATCCAGCCTTACAGAATATTACACGAAGGACTTGGCCTTAGTCCTAAATTTTCTTTGGGTCCCCAGAAGATTATCAGATCCTCCGTTCAGCAGGGAGTAACCTAGAAAACTATGTCCATGTTCCCAAAAGAATGGATTATGGATGTTTGTTTTTTTAGAGTGTTGGTTGCAAAAGGATATGAATAATGGTCAGGAAAAAAGCTAAACAAAGGAGATTAGATTCAGCTTTTTTCTTTTGAAAAGAAAAAGAGGGAAATACTGTGGGGTAATATTCTTGTACATTAAAAGAATTGTCACTCATGTGGTGTAAATAAAATGCTGATTGGCCAGTAGCCACACAGGAAGTATATGTGGGGTGACCAGACTAGGAGAATTGTGGGCAGAGGAAAGGCAGAGAGTTAATCACCGTCCAGACGCAGAGGAAGCAAGAAGAGAATGCCTTATTGAGAAAAGGTACAAAGCCACATGACTAAATATAGGTAATAATTTTGGTTTAATTTAATTGTAAGAGCTAGTTAATAATAAGCCTGAGCAATAGACCAGACAGTTAGTGTTAATATAAGCCTACATACCCTCTAGTTTTATTAATTTTTTTCTTTAAATAAACTGATTTTAGGTAAAATTTAGTGTGTTTAATTTGGCTACTTCTCATTATAAACCATGAAAACTTTAGAAAATTCTGCTTCTAGAGATGTCCAGTCACTGAGGATTTCTTTCAGTGGGCTAGAGAAATGCATCAATGAGTCAGAGCCATTGTTAATTTACCAGGAAAACCTGGTTCCATTCCCAGCATCCAGGAGGTGGCTCACAATCATCCTAGGATCCTGGGCATGCAAAAGTTGCACACCGAAATGTGCAGGCAAAACACATATGCAGACAACAAAAGAAACAATTGCCTGCCAATTTTGAGACCTTGAATTTGTCTTCTGGAACCGTGTTGCTGAGCTAGGGTGGGGCTGATACTGAGGGCTATGAAAAGTTGGGTGCGGGTAATTGATTAAGGGCCTGTATGGAGGTGAAGTCAAAGAATGGTTGGAGTTTTTTGAGTTTCAACTTGGAGAAGATATTTAAACATTGGTTCCTGGAGTAGCGATTAAACAAAGATAAGGATCTGAGCAAGGTGCAAAAAAATGTACGGATTTCCAGGTGAGTTAAGGCCTCAAGGAAAGGTGCATTTTAGGTAGGTTGTGGGGCTGCCTTGTTGAGGGAGAGAAGGGGTTAGAGGTGGAAGAGAAAGTGTAAAGTATACTTGAATGCATTGGCACAGAGAACCAATTCCTAAATAGAACCCCAGCAGCACAGACACTGAGAGAAACAATTAATAAATGGGACCTGCTGAAACTGAAAAGCTTCTGTAAAGCAAAAGACATGGTCAACAAGAGAAAACAACAGCCTACAGAATGGGAAAAGATCTTCACTAACCCCACATCAGACAGAGGTCTGATCTCCAAAATATACAAAGAACTCAAGAGACTGGACAACAAAAGATCACATAATCCAATTTAAAAAATGGAGTACACACCTAAACAGAGAACTCTCAACAGAGGAATCTAAAATGGCTGAAAGACACTTAAGGAAATGTTCAACATCCTTAGTCATCAGAGAAATGCAAATCAAAACATCTCTGAGATTCCATCTTACACCTGTAAAAATGATCAAGATCAAAAACACTGATGACAACTTATGCTGGAGAGGTTGTTGGAAAAAGGGAACACTTTTGCATTGCTGGTGGGAATGCAAGCTGGTACAACCCCTTTGGATGTCAATGTGGTGATTTCTCAGAAAATTAGGAAACAACCTTCATCAAGACAATAATACTGCTTTTGGGTATATATCCAAAGGATGCTCAATCTTGCCACAAGGACATGCACTCAACTATGTTCATAGCAGCTTTGTCATAGTCGGAACCTGGAAACAATCTAAATGCCCCTCGACTGAAGAATGAAAAAGGAAAATGTGGTACATTTACACAATGGAGTACTACACAGCAGAAAAATATAATGACAACTTGAATTTTTCAGGAAAATGGATGGAGCTAGAAAACATTATTTTGAGTGAGGTAACCGAGACCCAGAAAGACAATTATCACATGTACTCACTCATAGGTGATTTTTAAACATAAAGCAAAGAAAACCAGCCTACAAACCACAATCTTAGAGAACTTAGACAACAATGCGGACACTAAGAGAGACTTACATAGATCTAATCTACATGGGAAGTAGAAGGTAGAAAAAGACAAGATCTCCTGAGTAAATTGGGAGTTTGGGAACCTTAGGGGAGGATTGAAGGGGGGAGGAGAATGGCAGGGAGGAGAGCAGAGAAAAATGTAGAGCTCAATAAATATCAGTTTAAAAAAAAAAGTAATTCTAATGAACTCAGTACACAGTAGCTAAACCCAAACTGGGATTAGATACCTTACTAATTAGCCTTAAACCTTGATAACTTACTAACGAAATTATTTGCCAGAGAACTACCTGCAGTTTAAAACTCAAAGGACTTGGCAGTACTTTATATCCATCTAGATGCGCTCATTTTATAATCAATAAAGTCCATTATACCTCACCATCCCATTCTAATTCAGCCTATATACCACCATCTTCAGCAAACCCTAAAAAGGAACAACCATAAGCAAAAGAATAACCATAATATCATTAGCTCAAGATGTAGCCTGTGATGTAGGAAGCAATGGACTATGTTTTCTTAACAAGAATACCCACATTACCCTTTATGAAACTGAAAGGACACAGGAGGATTTAGTAATAAATGAAGAAAATAGATAAACTGAATAGAGCAATGGAGTATGCACACATCACATGTTACCTCCTCAAATTAGATACATAATTTTAAAAAAGTATTTGGGCAAATTTTTTTAATGACAAGAACAATACAATTTGTGTTTTTGTATGTGTATAAATATAGAGAAAAATATAAACAAAGAAAATAAAAATAAAAAATAAATCTGAAAAATGGAGAATGGTGACAGATCTAAGAGCTGTCAACAAGGTAATTCAACATATGGGCCCTTGACAATCTGGAAGTCTTCTATTACCAAAGGATTGCTTCCCATAATTATTGATTTAAAAGATTGTTTCTTTACTATACCTTTACAAGAAAAGGACAGAGAAAATTTTGCCTTTACAGTACCTACTTATAATAATTCTCGGCCTAATAGGAGATACCAGTGGACCATCCTCCCACAGGGAATGCTCAATATCCCTGCCCTATTCCAGTACTCTGTAAGTCAGTCTTTGGAAAAATATGTAAACAATTCCTAAGTCTATAATTTTTCATTACATGGATGACATTTTGCTCTCTGATTCAAATGTAGATACTTTAGAAAGAATGTTTGAAGAAATAAAGTTTTGCCTAAATGGGGATTAAAATTGTACCTGAAAATAGACAGAGAGGAAATTATGGCAATTACTTAGGTTACAAAATAGGTTTAGATAAAATTAGAACACAAAAGGCACAAATTAGGAGAGACCAGTTGCATACTCTTATTGGCTTTCAAAGATTGTTAAGAGATATTTCCAGTATACAACCAGCTGTTGTAACACCTGATCTAATAATTTATTTAAACAAAACTTTAGATGGTGACAAAGACAGTTGCTGAAGAAAATTTACAGGAGGCACATGTAGATAGGAGTGGATCCAAATCTTAATTGCATTCCAGAATTTTCCCTACAGGAATTCTTTTTTTTAATATTTATTTATTTATTATGTATACAATATTCTTTCTACGTGTATGCCTACAAGCCAGAAGAGGGCACCAGACCTCATTACAGATGGTTGTGAGCCACCATGTGGTTGCTGGGAATTGAACTCAGGACCTTTGGAAGAGCAGGCAATGCTCTTAACCGCTGAGCCATCTCTCCAGCCCCCCTACAGGAATTCTAATGCAGAGGGAAGATATTATCTTAGAATGGACTTTTTAACCACATAAACCAAATAAAAAATTAAAAACTTATGTGAAAAGTTCTCTGAATTAATTATGAAAGGAAAATTGAGACTTCATCAGCTAGCAGGTATTGACCCAGCAGAGATTTTAGTGCCTTTTACTACTGATGAGATTTTAAACAATGGAAAGACAATGAACCCTGGCAAAGAGCTTGCACTAATTTTTAGGAAAGATTAATAGCAATTATTCCCAAAACAATAGAATTACCCTTATAAAGAGAACTTCTTGGATTCTTCTCCAAATCATACATGATGCACCAATAACTGGAGCCTGTTCATTTTATACTGATGCAAATCAATGTGGAAAGGCAGGTTACACATCAGAAGATTTAAGCAAGATGGAACAAACCCTTATAATATTGTCCAAAAGGCAGAATTATATGCTATTTTCATGGTACTAAGGGATTTTAAAGAACCTTGCAATATAGTTACTGATTCGCAATATGCAGAAAGAGTTGTCTTGCATATTGAAACTGCTGAATTTATACCAGATGATACAGAATTGACTTCATTATTCATTCGGGTTCAAGATATAATCAGGAATAGGCTTTGTCCCATATACATAACACACATCTAATCCCATACGGGTCTGCCAGGTCCTTTAGCACAAGGAAATGCAGAAATTGATCAATTATTAATTGGAAGTATGCTAAAGGCCTCAGAATTTCATAAAAAAGCATCATGTCAATAACAAAGGTTTAAAACAGGACTTTTCTATTACATGGCAACAAGCCAAGGAAAGTATAAAGAGATGTCCTACCTGCTCTTTCTATAAGCAAATACAGTTACCTGCAAGGAGTAAACCAAAGGGTACTCGAAGGAATAAAATCTGGCAGATGGCTGTGTTTCACTTTACAGAATTTGGAAAATTAAAATATGTACACCACACTATTAACACTTATTCAGGTTTTTGATGAGCAACTGCCTTGAGCTTAGAAAAGGCTGATCCAGTAATCATGCATCTCCTGGCATGCAACACCACTCTTGGGCATAAACCCAAAAGGTCAGGCAGTCATAGAAAGATCAAATTGAACTATAAAGAATACATTTTAAATAAACAGAAAGGGATGGAAATGCCCCCAGAAATACATTGCATAATTCTTTATTAACCTTAAATTTTCTTCATGCTAATGAGAAAGAACAAAGGCAGCAGAGTGACACTGGATAATAGAAAAAACGGCTGAGTTGAACAGCTGGTCTATTTCAAGGATGTGTTCACCTCAGAATTGGAACCAGGAGATGTGATTCTCACTTAAAACTCACTTAAAAGCCAAAGCTGGCTTCAGAGTTGGACAATGGCTATCCTTGTCTAAATTCAAGCATGTAGTTAATAGAAAAATTCAGAATTTCTGTCTCATGTCAGGAGCCATCTGGTATAGGACAAATAGAAGAAAGATTTTAGAAAAAAAATTACTTTTCTCCATACTTATGTTGTCTATATCATATCTTTTGTTGAATATGTCTATATGAATAATGTTTACATTTTCCACAATGAACAAAAGATTTTCCTTCAGTAATCTTTGTAGTGTCCAGGAAGAAGATGGGGCCCCACAACAATAACTCCACCTGGTTGATATGATGTCATGGTGCTGATAGCACTACTATAAGACCGATTTTGGGTACCAGCTGCTCAAGATGGTTCCAACTTGTTTAACTGAAATGGTACACCTTCTTACAACATTCTGGCCAGAACTCCAGATAACAATTTCAGAAAAACCCAATCAACTGCACAGAAACCATATGTAATTATACCAGACAGTAATCTTGAAACTCAACCATCATTTTAGTTTTACATGATCCCATAGAAAGAACATCACCCCATGACAGCTGGAAGTAATATTAGAAGAGAATAGCCCTTCTCCCAAAAAGTTTGTCCTCAGGGTTAAGGATATCAATTGGGAGTTGATTATTTACTGGTATAGAGTTGGGGGTTGGGGTGGAAATTATGTAAACTCAGAGACCTCTTGGAAAAATATGGAAAATTGAATGGGATAATAGGTAGATTAGTGTGACCTTACTCTCACCATTAATAATAATAGTGAATAATAGAGTGGATACTTGTGACCTATTACTTATAGACAAATTACATTGGTATAGATTCTTGTATATTGATACAAATTCAAATCATATGTGTTATATTGAATATGCTCCTATTTCTGTTTACAATATTTGTACACCTAGGCAAACTTATTTTATCAGATTGTATGCATGCATGTTTCCACCTCTGTTAAAGGCATTTTTACATTGTAAAATTGATACAATTTTAGGGTATATTTATCATATTGCATTATACATTTCTATGTCTAATCAAAATATTCATACATTGTTTACAATTCGAGGTCATTGTCTGGTGTAGGAGGTCCTTCTGTATTTGTGTGTTGCTTTTATTGGTTGAATAAGGAGACTGCCTTGGCTTTTGATAGGACAGACTTAGATAGGCAGGGTAGACAGAACTGAATTCTGGGAGAAACAAAGCAGGGTCAGGGAGTGTTGAAATAGGAGCGGCGGGGCTGCGTCCCCAACACCCCAGCCGCTTGGCTAGCTTATGCCCGAAATAACAACACACAAACTGTATTCATTTAAGAACTGCTTGGCCCATGAACTCTAACCCTTACAGGCTAATTCTCACACCTGGACTAGCCCATTTCTAATGATGTGTGTAAGCACCCCAAGGTGCGCTTACCGGGAAGAGTCTAGCCTCCATCCATCCTGGTGTCTCTGCTCCAGAGAGCAAAGCTGTCCGGTCCCTCTGCAAGCAGAGCAGAGTCTGACCTCACTTCCTCTTCCACCCAGCATCCTATTCTGTTTATTCCACCCACCTATGTTCTAAGCTATGAGGCCAAGCAGTTGGTTTATTATAATTAACCAATTACCTTCCCCCATCAAGGGAGACCCACCATGGAGTCATCAGAGTCAGAAATGCTGAATTTTTCCTGGTAAGCCACGACCTTATGGTAACACACAGATTACTAGCTATGGATTAAAGCAAGATGTGAGAGTTGGCAAAGAAGAAACTAGATATAATGGGCCAGGCAGTAATTTAATTAATACAGATTTCCATGTGATTATTTGGGGGCTAAGCTAGCCGGGCAGTGGGACATAACCACTCCTCTTACTACAATTGTCCTCATTTGCTGCACAGTTGTTTAAAGACTGTTAATATTTTAATATGAAGTCTTAGTCTTTAAGTTATACACGTATTAAGTATTATAGGTCAATAGTCATCCATGTTTGTCATACTCAGTTAGACTAATAAAGCTCTTTAGATACATAGAGATTGTATTCTGCATAGATAGGTAATCTTCAACCACTTCAAAGAACTATAGAATATGGCATTTAAATAACTTAGGGTTCTGTTGACGTGAGACACAATTGCCCCTGGAAGCACCTATCTATTCCCAAGAGAATGTTGAGCACTGAAGACACTCCAAGTGGAGTCTGTTTTCTTCTTCTTCTTCTTCTTCTTCTTCTTCTTCTTCTTCTTCTTCTTCTTCTTCTTCTTCTTCTTCTTTGTTGTCTTCTTCTTCTTCCTCCTCTTCCTCCTCCTCCTCCTTCTTCTTCTTTGGTTTTTCCAGACAGGGTTTCTCTGTAGCTTTGGAGCCTGTCCTAGAACTAGCTCTTGTAGACCAGACTGGCCTCAAACTCACAGAGATCTTCCTGCCTCTGCCTCCTGAGTGCTGGGATTAAAGGTGTGCGCTACCACTGCCCAGCTGCTTATTTTCTTCTTGGCAAAACTGGCCTTGGGGCAAGGAACTGACCATGCCTCGACCACTGACAAAATGCACAGTGTGCAGATTGGACAAGCAGGAAACAAGAAAAAAGACTGCCACACTTTGCTAAGATAGGGTTTGAAAATCTTCCTGCCTCTGAAAATGGTCTGTCAGTTACTCTAGGCCTTAGCCAAAGTTGGTTGCTCCAGTATTGCAAATGAAACTTCAGGTGATTGACCAGGCAGCCAGTTGTCTCCATCATCTACTGCACGTTTGGAAGCTGTTTGATTTTACTTCCTGCCTACTCATGTGATATTATCTCCTTTCTCAGGACTTCGATGGGATCAAAGATTAGATAGTAGTAGTTACCTTCCTCTTATGATCTAGCCAAGCCATTTCTAATTCAAGACTTAGACTCCTTAGGATAGAATAATTATTGAAATATTTAGCATATATTTCTTGCTTAATATTGTTTATACTGGTTGTAATTCTAATTTTTATACTTGATATCTTTCCTTATTGTCTATAGTTTTGTATTGGGTTTGGAACTCTCTTATTTAGACCAAAGGGTGGGGGTGATGGGGAATCTCTTTCACCCAATGGTCTTTGAGAGGCTGGACCAGGTTGGGTATGGCTTTAAGTACCAAAAAGCCCATGGGAGCACCCACTCAACCTCTTTCCAATTGCCGCACCTGGATGTTGGTTTATCTTTCTGTTTCCTCATTGTGATCCATGAGTTTTCCTCTTTGCCACACCAACCCCAGTAGATTCTTTGTGACAAGTTCCAAAGACTGAGGCATTAGACTCCAAAGGGAGGGGGTCTCCTGGAACAGGTTGTGGAACTCTCTAGCTGGAGAGAAATTATTGAGCCA
Organism: Alexandromys fortis; assembly: GCF_014885135.2. Lineage (NCBI taxonomy): Eukaryota > Metazoa > Chordata > Mammalia > Rodentia > Cricetidae > Alexandromys > Alexandromys fortis. Next base: position 15,613 of record NW_026068211.1, read on the forward strand.
TACTTCTCATGGCTCTATTTCCTTTTAATATTTATGAGATGTTCCTGATAGCCTGAGCCGAGAAGAAGCCAGCTCCTAGAATTGGGCTTACTGTCCATAAACTCTTTTCTAAGAGATTCAATGCTTTCCTTCATAATCATTTACATAATTACAAAATAATACTTTTATAAAATATCCTCCAAACAATATATGAAATTGTATGGCTGTGCATGTGTAGATGAGGTTAGCTTTGACATTGTGGTAGAGAAAGCATTGCTTAAGTATAGTTTTAAATTGAACTTTGAGGATTTTTAATAAGACAAAAGCTAGATGTTAGATAAGGATTACACATGAAAATTTATTAACTTGATCTGGACATAGGAGTCATTCATTAACTATAAGTGATTTTTTGTTCTGTTCAGTGATTATGATGGTATTTGTTCCGTTTAAACCCACTGTCTAGGAAATGTAATACCTGATTGATTTTGTGCCTTCTTGTGCCAGGTGATTATGATAATTGTTCTTTGTAACTGCTTCACTGAACACATCTTTTAAGAATTGTAATACCTGTTCTTCTTGTATAAAAATCCCTGTTTGAGAGCTGCAAAATGCACTCAGATTCAAACTGCCTCTGTGTTTCTTTCTGTTTGTCACCACTGAATCCTTACCCATCTAGTCTTCAGGAAACCACGTCCCAAAAAAAACCCATACCCGGCTGGGGTTTCTCAATAAAGAAAACCTTAGTATATCCTATTCCAAGCTAATGTGACATTATTTGATTCACGTTCCCCACATCTGAAGTGTTCTGATTCAAATATTCAACATCCTTAGCCATCAGAGAAATATAAATCAAAACAACTTGAGATTCCATATTATGCCTATCAGAATAGCTAAGATCAATACCTAATGGTGGTAAGGATGATGGACAAGCAGAACACTCCTCCACCACCAGAGTGTAAATGTGTACAAAATCTATTGAAATAAATATGGGAATTTCTCCAAAATTGGTTGGTGCTGTCATCTGCAGCCATGTTGATATCTCTGGACCCTCTTGCTGACAGAGACCTTGGGGAAGTCTATGGTGTGTGCTTCAGCCAGAGGCTGTGTGGTTGTCCATTGCCTGTGCTGACACTGAGGACCATGATGGGGTCCATGGTCCAACTTTGCTAAAGTCCATCTTGATGTTCAAGGTCAATGTTATTACCAAAGGCCATGATCTAGAATAAAAAACAAAGAAAGCTTCTGTAACAACCTCTCTCCCTTACCCTTACCTACCTCCCCAAAGAAAAGAAACAGTGTAGGGAAGAAGCCATTGAAGAGAACTCATAAAGACTGTGATGAGACCAGAGTCAGTGAGCTCTCACTAGCTCAGGCCAGTTGTTTCTGTGAGTATCACCATCATGATCTTGATTGTTTTGCTCATATTATCACTCCTTCCTCTCTTGGGATGATCTCTAATAGCTCAGCCCAATGCTTCACTGCAGATCTCTGTATCTGCTTCCATCAGTTGCTGAATGAAGGTTCTATGATGACAATTAAGGTAGTCATCAATCTGATTACAGGGGAAGGCCAGTTTAGGAATCCTCTCCACTGCTGCTTAGAGTCTTAACTGGGGTCACCCTTGTGGATTCCTGGAAATTTCCCTAGTGCCATGTTTCTTGATAGCCCTTTAATGGCTCCCTCAATCAAGATATCTTTTTCCTTGTTCTTCCTCTCCTATCCTTCCCCCTTCTTGAGTGTCCTATTCCTTCATGTTCTTCTCTTCCCTCCCCTTTTTCTTTCCCCCTCCCTTTCTACCCTACCCTTCCCCCCATACTCCAATTTTTTTCAGAAAATCTTGTTTGTTTCCTCTACCTAAGGGATTCATGTATGTCTCTCTTAGAATTTTCCTTGTTACCTTGCTTCTCTGGGATTGTGGACTATAGGCTGGTTATCCTTTGCCTTATATCTAATATCCACTTATGAGTACTTTCCACGTGTGTCTGTCTGGGTTACCTCACTCAGGATGGTTTTCTCTAATACCATCCACTTCCATGCAAATTTCAAGATGCCCTTGTTTTTTTTAACCACTGAGTAACTGTGTAATTGTCATTGTTTTTACCATTGTGTAAATGTACCACATTTTCTTTATCCATTCTTCAGTTTAGGGGTACCTAGGTCATTTTCAGGTTCTGACTATTATGAATAATGCTGCTATGAACACAGTTGAGCAAATGTCTTTGCGGTATGGGTCTTCATCCTTTGGGTATATACCCAAGAGTGGTATTGCTGGGGCTTGAGGTATACTGATAGTGGGGAACCTGCATAGGACCAAACTAGGTGAGGCCCATGAATATGGAGGATAGTTGTGAGGCTTGGGCAGACTGTGGGGCCATTGGCAGTGAGACTAGGATTTATCCCTAGTGCTTGAACCGGTATCTTGGAGCACATTCTCTTTGGAGGGACTCTTGCTCAGACTAGATATAGGGGAAGGCCTTGATCTTTTCCTCAAAGTAAAGTGCTGATGATTTGATGATTCCCAATGGGAAGCATTTCTGCAGAGTGGATGGGGGTGGAGAGAGAAGGGTGGAGCAAAGGAGGGGAGGGAGTGGGAACAGGAATAGCTATATGAAATGAGGAAAGATTGCATTTTTTTAAAAAAATCTTTTTTAAAAAGCAAAACATAATGAAAAAGATTGTGATGAGATGGCTGAAGTGTAGCATATCACAGTGGATGGCTTTGGCGGTGGTGCAAAGGGAAAGGATTCTATTTTCTTTAACGATCTGGCCACGGGGAGTTTGACAATGCTGCCGTGAGACTATGGGCAGCACAAATTACATTTGTGCTTCTTTTCTCTTTTTTACTTCTTTTGTTCTGGGGGTCACAAGGCTTGGGGGTGTACCTGGGAGGATTGGGAAGTGATTGTGATTGGGGTGCATTATGTAAAATTTCCAAGTATTCAAAGACATTAAGCTGTAGAAAAAGTATACCACATTAAATTTTATCAAAAACACTTTATTTAAAATAAACAGATAAATGATACATAGGCATTCAACACATATAGAAACATAGCATTAAGGAGGCCAGAGCATGACCTGAACCCAGGGCCTACTTAGGCTACATATGTAAACACTAGGTTAATAAAGGGATATATTTATGCAGTTATTTAGTATATCACAAAAAACTTAGCCAATTAAATGAGGGTAGTACCTGAGGAATTGGTAATTGCTGCCCAAATTCCAATCAACACATCAATTTCTAGCCTTCAAGGGACAACGGAGAGTCATAAAAAATGTTTGGCCTTCATTGTAACAAGAGTTGGAACCACTGTCAAAATAAGCAAACTGATTCAGATGGACTGATGACTAGAACCTGTAACCGTACACTCTGGAAATGGGACTGAGAAGTTCCAGGAGTCTCAGGACAGCACTTTTCATATAAAAAAAACTAAACAAATAAAAGCTCAGCCAGGGCACATTAACTTGGCAGTGGAACTGACTCTATAGGTCCAGTGAGCTGCTGAACTCTACAAACCAACCCCAGGATATGACATGCAATCCTTAGGAAACAGCAGCAACCATCACCCCAACACCACACATTTAGAAATGCATGGCTCTTGTCTGAAAGGCCACTTCTTCCTTGTGAGCAAAATTCCCTGGCTGAGACCAAGGGTTCTTAGTACAGGTGTGTAGAATCAGGTGTAACTCCAAGTCCTCAAATGCATCCAAGTCCTCAGAAGATGCATCAGAACTTGAGCATCCTCTGCTTCTTGGGCTGTAGCTACCGTGGGAAGTGAGCTTCAGCTGAGGCAGCACCTTCAGCTACTGCTGGATCAGTTGGGGCTTCTTTTGTTTTGGGTTGACCAGGGTTGGTAGCTGCATCTAGGGATTCAAAATAAAGCAGGTTCTCTTTGGGATGATATCTGGCAACTTGCAAAGCCTGATCAACATGGAGAGAAGGTTCGAGGCAGGGAATGGAGCCCCACACCAGATGTATCTGGAGACATGGAGACTCCATTGTCAGAGGAAAGGACAGATAAGTGACCACGGGAACCAGTTGACCTACTAATAGATTTATAGCTTCCAGTTGTCTCCTTTTGGAACAGTCTGGGGATTCTTCTGTTTGTGCTTAGCCCGTTGGTTCTTAAACCAGATCTGGAAAAACAAAGAAGACATCAGAGGAACTCCTGCAAGTCAAAGCCTGGGCAACAGGGGGAAGATGCTGCATGGAAACCTTGGCTCTAACAAACCCCGACACATACACACAGAGAGGTGTGAGCATCTAATGTAGAAAGGGAGGTACGAGGGTGGGGTGGGCATGACCTGACACTAAAGAACTATGGAAGCTTCAGCTAGAAGGTCAGGGCATTTCTAGGGACCCTGATTGTCTAGATCCATCAGAACCTGCAACGTGATAGTGTGGCTGACTCCATGATGGGGCCCGGGTTGAGGCAGAATAGCAGGTCTAGTCACGGACACACATGTCCAATTTCCAAAACTTTCCCAAATTGACCCAAGCATTGTAGAAGCACCAGATATGTGGGATCTGGTAGACAAGCAGGAAGTACCTGATAGGAAAGTGGTTATTGCAGCTGAGGAAGAGGAAAGAGAGAATCAGACCTGGATCTGGTGCTCTGTCACGCAAATCCTTTGTGCCAGCTCCATGAGTTTCTCCCGGCTTGGGGTTTTGCACTCGTTAAAAAGTTCTTGCATCTGGAGCTTTTGTTTCTCTGAATACACAATGCGTATCTTCTTCTGTCTCCCTGAAGAATTGGTGGTATTTTTCTGGTCATTGTTTGTATTTGGGGGCTTCAGAGAGTCTATGGAATGCTCGAAGACAGAACTCCCTGGAGAACATGAGGGTGGCTGGGGACATGGGTTTATTGGTTGAGTCTCCAGTGGTGGGAGACTTGGGTACATCCGGGGATCTGGATACTTACAGGGGGTTGTTTCCATCGGTGGTCCTGGGTACACTTGGGGACCTAGGTGACTTTCACAGTCTGAGTGCCACCGGAGACTTGATTGCATTGGGGTACCAGAAGGAACTATGAGACGTTGAGGTATTTGATGGAATGGGACTGGGTAATTTTGGAGGCTTGATTGCATCAAAATTCCTGGGGGTACTAGCTGACATTGAGACTTCTGGAGACCCAAGATTCCTGCAGGTTCCTGAGGCATTTGGAAACTGGATTCTCTGAGTGCAAATGAAAACATTTGAGAATTTAGATGCAAGGGGGGACCTTGGAGAGATTGGAAACCTGTGTTTCTTGGGAATTCTGTATCTATTGGAGGCTCTCTTGGCACTGGTGAATATGCTAGCATGCTGTTATGTGATCCTACAGGAGTATGGTCCTGTACCGGATAACCTGAAAAGTGGGGAAATGATCAGAAAAGATCCACAACCCCCAGGTCTTAACCATCAAGTCTTCCCAGCATTTGCTCCAGACTTCCTTTGCACCAGGGATCACATGGAATGGGTGACTCATCCTTTCTGTCCACCTGCCTCAATGTTTCTCTGCCTCTAAGGGTTCTCAACATTGGAATAGACTTACAAATATCTCCCGTGGGCCGGTGGTGGCACACGCCTTTAATCTCAGCACTTGGGAGGCAGAGGCAGGTGGATCTCTGTGAGTTCAGGAGGCCAGCCTGGTCTACAAGAGCTAGTTCCAGGACAGGAACCAAAAAGCTACAGAGAAACCCTGTCTTGAAAAAAAACAAAAAAAAAAAATCTCCTGTGTTAACACAAAACTGTAAGCCCAGGGAAGCTAACCGTGGGGAGGAACTTCATACAGAGTTTACAAGAGTTTACAAGCCCCAGCTCCTCTCTTCTTTCCCTGCTGCCCTCTGTCTCTCACCAAGGATTGCTGGGCACCTGGGACAGGCAAGACCAAAGAGCCTCCAGTTAACCCTCACTGTCTACACAGAAGCCTTTGTGACTGACTCATTATGGATACCAGCAGGCTTTATCATCTTGCCCAGATCTCCCTCTCCTAGTGTTTGAAGCTCTGATCCACGAATCTGATCTTCAATGTTTTCTCCATCAAGGTCACTCCCAGCCTCCCCACCTTTCCAACATTCACATCCAACAGATCCCACAACCCTCTGGCCTCCCTATGTTTGCAACTCCCAAGAAAACTTGGCCCCATTGAGTACATCTTTCTTTATTGAGCAGATGCTCAAAGATGGTTTTCTGTGGGGTTAAGAAACAACATAGCCTTGGCACAACCATCTTGGGATTCCTGCCCAACTGGGGCTCCAGTTGGCTACTGTCCATTCAGGAAAGGGGACTCTGCATAGTCATCTAACCAGGGTCCTCCATCATCCTTCCCACTTCTGTCACCTTTTCCTCCTTCCTTTCTTCTTTCTCTCTCTTTTTCTTTCTTCCTTCACTTTACTTAACTATGTGGCCATTATATAGCCCTTGCTGACCTATAACACACTCTAGAGATTAAACACAACATGAACTGACAGATGGTCCCCCAAACCCACCTATCTTCCTGCAACCTAGGTGGAACTCTGAAACACAGCTTGCTCCAATACTGAGGGGACTTAAAAGGTGAGTGAACAGCCATACAGTGGGATGCCCCATTCTCTGGGACCTCTCCAGTGGGACAAAACCCCAGGCCGCAACCCCAAATCCCTCAGCTTTTCTGAGGTGCTCCCTGCAGCCAGGCTCCCCCAAAACACAAACTCATCCAGCCTAATAGCCATACCCCACCCCCAAACCCGCCTATACTCCTGCATCCTTCGTGGAACTCTGAAAGACAGCGTGCTCCATTACTGAGGGGCCTTAAGAGTTGAGGGAACAGCCACATTGCTGGACCACTCTCTAGATCCTCCCCAGTGGGACAAAACTCCTGGAGTTCCTCCAAATCTTTCTAGCCAGCCAGCAGGGAGTTTCCTGTGGCTATGCTCCCCCAAAACACAAACCCATCCACTGGACCCCCAAGCTACTAGCCACACCCCACCCAAGAGCTGAGAGCTTGCTACAACACTGAGGAGACTAAGAGAGGGCACCAAGAGAGCAAACCAAGAGAGAAGGCCAGAAGAGTAGGCTTGTAGAGACCTCAGAGGCTTTCTGAGACAGACATAACAGTACAGAGCAGACCAAGAAAAATTCCCAAACACTCAGACAGCCACAGCAAAGATTGGACCAAGACACAAAAACACTGCAGGCTTCATTTGACGGAAGAGATGGGTAGGTGCCAATGCAAGAATTCCTCCAACAACCTAAAAAGCAACATGGTAACACCAGAACCCAGAAGTCACTCAACAGGAAGACTTGATCATCCTAACCCAGAAAAAGTAGAAGATGACTTTAAATGTAACCTTATGAAAATGATGGAGACCTTTAAAGAAAAAATTAAAAACTCCCTTAAGGAAATGGAGAAAAAGAGAAACAAAATTTGGAAGAAATTAATGCCTTCCTCAAATAAACCCAAGAAAACCTAGAAAACAAAAACAATCAGACAGGTGAAGGAAACAGTTCAAGACTTGAAGACTGAAATAGAGATGATAAAAAAAAAAACACAAACAGAAGGAATTCTGAATATAAAAAATCTTGGTAAGCCGGCAGTGGTGGCACACGCCTTTAATCCCAGCACTCAAGAGGCAGAGGCAGGCAGATCTCTGTGAGTTCGAAGCCAGCCAGGTCTACAAGAGCTAGTTCCAGGACAGGAACCAAAAGCTATGGAGAAACCCTGTCTCAAAAATCAAAAAAAAACTTGGTAAACAAACAGGAACTATAGAGACAAGTATACCCAACAGGATACAAAATACAGAAGAAAGAATTTCAGGCACTGGGATTTGGTTCTACTACCTGTACTGGCTTTTCGGGATCCTAGTCTGTTTGGATGCACACCTTCCTAGGCCTGGATGGAGGCGGGAGGACCTTGGACTTCCCACAAGGCAGGGTACCCTGCCCTCTCTTAGGATTGGAGGGGGAGGAGATGGGGGAGGGGAGGGGAGGGAAGGAAATGGGAGGAGGTGGAAATTTT
>NW_026068211.1:26798-30618 GCF_014885135.2 Alexandromys fortis
GCACGCCTTTAATCCCAGCACTTGGGAGGCAGAGGCGGGTGGACCTCGGTGCGTTCGAGACCAGCCTGGTCTACGAGAGCTATTTCCAGGACAGGCTCCAAAACCACAGAGAAACCCTGTCTCGAAAAACCAAAAAAAAAAAAAAAAAGTCAAACTTTTGTTATTTGCTTATGATATGAAAGTATACATAAGTGACCCCAAAAACTCTACCAGAGAACTCCTATAGCTGATAAATACCTTCCCTTCAGTAATGCAGCAGGATACAAGGTCAACTCAAAAATATCAGTAGGCCTCCTATACACAAAGGATAAAGAAGCTGAGAGGGAAACCAGAAAAACATCACCTTTCACAATAGCCACAAATAACATAAAATTTTGGGGATAACACTAATCAAAGAAGTGAAAGACCTATTTCACAAGAACTTTAAGTCTTTGAAGAAAGAAATTGAAGAAGATACCAGAAAATGCAAAGATCTCCCATGCTCTTGAATGGGAAGGATCAACATCGTAAAAATAGCAATTCTAACAAAAGCAATAGATTCAATGCAATCCCCATCAAAATCCCAACACAATTCTTCATAAAACTTGAAAGAACAATAATCAACTTCATATGGAAAAACAAAAAACCCAGGATAGCCAAAACAATTGTGTACAATAAAGGAACTTCCAGAGGCATTACCATCCCTGACATCAAGCTCTATTACAGAGCTACAGTAATGAAAACAGCTTGGTATTGGCATAAAAACAGAGAGGTTGACCAATGGAATCGAATTGAAGACCCGGATATTAATCCACACACCTATGAACAACTAATTTTTCACAAAAGAGCTATAATTATACAATGGAAAAAAAGCAAGCATCTTCAACAAATGGTGCTGGCATAACTGGATGTCAACATGTAGAGAATGAAAATAGGTCCACATCTATGACACACACAAAACTCAAGTCCAAATGGGTTAAAGACCTCAATATCAATCTGAAAACACTGAACTTGATAGAAGAGAAAGAGGGAAACAGCCTTCAATGCATGGGCACAGGAGATCACTTCCTGAATATAACCCCAGTAGCAGAGACACTGAGAGCAACAATAAATAAATGGGACCTCCTGAAACTGAGAAGCTTCTGTAAAGCAAAGGACACAGTCTATAAGACAAAAAAGCAGCCTACTGAATAGGAGAAGATCTTCACCAACACCACATCAGACAAAGGACAGATCTCCAAAATATATAAAGAACTCTAGGGGGCTGGAGAGATGGCTCAGAGGTTAAGAGCACTGACTGCTCTTCCAGAGGTCCTGAGTTCAATTCTCAGCAACCATATGATGGCCCACAACCATCAGTACTGAGATCTGGCACCTTCCTTTGGCGTGCGGGCATATATCAAGGCAGAATGTTGTATACATAATAAATAAATAAATCTTTTAAAAAAGAACTCAAGAAATAGATATTAAAATTCTAAATAACCCAATTAAAAAATGGTGTACTGAACTAAACAGAGAATTCTCAATAGAAGAATCTCAAATGGCCAAAAGATACTTAAGGAAATTTTCAACATTCTTAGCTATCAAGGAAATGAAAATCAAAACAACTCTTACACCTGTCAGAATGTGGCACATTTACACATTAGAGTACTACTCAGCGGGGGAAAAAAAAAAAAACAATGGCATCTTGAATTTTTATGCAAATATATGGAATTAGAAAACACTGCCCTGAGTGAAGTAACCCAGCCCAAAAAGATGAATATGGTATATACTTACTCATAAATGGATACTAGCTATAAACAAAGTCCATGACCCTAGAGAAGCTAAGTAATAAGGTGAACCCAAAGGAAAACATATATAGATCCACTTGGAAATTGGAAACAGACAAGATTGCCTTACACTATTGAGAGCATGGGGGCAGTGGCACCAAGATTTATCTCTACTGCATGTACTGCCTTTTGAGATCCTATTCTCTTTGGATGGATACCTTGCTCAGCCTATAGGAGGGAGGGACTTGGACCTTCCACAAAGCAATGTGCCTTACCCACTCTTAGGATTAGATGGGGTTGGGGTGGGAGACTGTGTGGAGGGAATGGGAGGAGAGGAGGGAGTGGGAATTTAGATTTGTATTTCTTTAATCTAATAAATTAAAAAACTGATGGATGGGTGATATTTATAATATACAATGAATTTCTTAAATGAACTATACAAAAACAAGCAACCCTAACCGGGCATGGTGACACACACCTTTAATCCCAGCACTCAGGAGACAGAGGCAGGCAGATACCTGTGAGTTCTGAGGCCAGCCTGGTCTACAAGAGCTAGTTCCAAGACAGGCTCCAAAGCTACAGAGAAGCCCTGTCTCAAAAAATTTTATAAAAAAAAAAAAAAAGAAAGAAAAGAAAAAAGAAACCCAGCCTTGACAAGACAATAGCACAGAGGCCTGCCTGGACACAGATAACCCTGTCTCAGAAGAAAAAAAATCAAACAAATACAGACACACTCATACACATACAATAAATGGACTCTGCTAACTACACCTCACCTGAACATGGTTATACCTGCTGTTTTAACAGTCTGTAAATAAACATTTGATGTTGGGTGGGAGGATCTCGGAATTGGAGAGCAGCCTATTGTACAATGAGAGTTACAAAACACTCAGGACTACACTAAGAAACCCTATCTAAAAATGAAAGTGTTAAACAGGCTGGGTATGGTGCAACATGCTTTTAATCCCAGCTCTCAGGAGGCAGAGGCAGGAGAATATCTGTAAGGATATGTACAGCCTGGTCTACACAGATCTCTTTGACAGTTGGGACTATCTAGAGTGACCTGTACTCAAAAAAAGCAAACAAAGATGGGAGGTGGTGGCGCACACCTTTAATCCCAGCACTCGGGAGGCAGAGGCAGGCAGATACCTGTGAGTTCGAGGCCAGCCTGATCTACAAGAGCTAGTTCCAGGACAGGCGCCAAAGCTACCGAGAAACACTGTCTCGGGGGGAAAAAAAAGCAGCAAACAAAATACCTTCAACATCGTTATCCATCAGATCAATGCAAATTAAAATTAGTTGAGATATTAATTATCTTAGTCAGAAACCCTGAGATAAATAAAACCAACAGCTCATGCTGGTGAAGATGTGGGAGGAAGGGAACACTTATTCATTGCTGTTGGGAGTAAAAAAATGGTACAGCCATCCCACCCTCACCACCTACCCAAGAGCCTTAGTGGCCAACTCACCATGGATATCAGCAGGCTCTCCCATATTGACCAGATCTTGCTGGCGACCGAAACTCTGGTCCAAGGACCCGGCTTTAAATGTCTTCTCCAACCAGGACCCGCCCACATCCTCCACCATTTTTCCCATCACTTCCAAAAGACCCTCCCACTCTTTGGCCCATTAAGTCTACAGCCCCACCCTATGAAGGCTTGGCATCCTTGAGGATGCCTTTCATTATTGAGCTGATTTCTCTCTTAGTTCTCTTCCACACTTGGGGCTTGAGCCCAGTTGAAATGTGGCCTCCATTAGTGACCAGCTCAGTAAATGGGCCTGAACTTGGGCTGCAAGGGTCCTCCTTTGCCTTCCCATTGCTGTCATCCCTACTTTCTTTCCTTTTAATTTTATTTTTTGAGACAGGGTTTCTCTGTGTAGCCCTGACTATTCTGCCTCTGAAGTGCTGGGATTAAAGGGGTGTGACAATGCCTGTATAGCCTGGTAGGTTAAGGATGGAAGATCAGGACTCAGACCAGCCTTGACTACACAGAAGTTCCAATGCCTGCTTGGGCTATTGAAGACCCTGGATCCAAAAGCAAAAAAAAAAAAAAAAAAAAAAAAAAAAAAAA
>NW_026068211.1:32183-35228 GCF_014885135.2 Alexandromys fortis
AAAAAAAAAAAAAAAAAAAAAGCTTGGGTGAGTTGGTAAATTCTACTGCACCAACACCAAGAAATGACCTGTGGTCCTTAGGACACAGGATAACCCAAATGCCCACAATACCTCAGTTTAAGAAAAAAAAATCCTGCCCTTCCCTTCAAGGTCACCTCTTCCTGGCAACACTAATTTCTTAGCCTGAACCAAAGATTCCTAGTGTAGGGGTTTGTGGAGCTGGGCGTGGTGAAGATTATCATCAGGTCTACAAGAATGACCAGGTCTTGAAGGAGTCTTAGGCAGCCGTCCTTTGGCCCTCAGGGGGCAACTGAGATGGGAACTGGAGCTTGTGCTGAGACTCCACTTTCAGGTAATGTGCCTCAGGTGTGGCTCCAATGGCTATGGGTTTACCTCAGTCAGGGGCTACAGCTGGACCTTAGTTACCAGCATCTCTTCTTAGAGTAGAGACTAAGCTGTGCACCCTCACTGGCCTGATCACCATGGGAGAATTTTTCAGGCTGGGGATAAGTTTGGGAGTGGAGTTCTCCCTGGATGTGCTGGGACGCTCACCATCTACCTTGGCAGAGGCGATGACAAATAAGTGGCCGCAGATGTGGCCTGATTAAATACCAGTTCCAGGGTATCTGTGCATATTCAGGCAGTTCTTTTTGAACATTCTGGAGACTGCATTCTGCCCACTGATTCTTGAACCAGATCTGGAGGGATAATGCAAGGAAGAGATGTGAAGAAGATGCTTGTGCCCTAGCCTGGACCTCAGGGTCAAGGTGAGAAATGGAAAGACTGGCTCTATCCAACAACCTCACACACACACACACACACACACACACACACACACACACACACAACTTCAAGGAATGACAAGAAGGAGGGACGAAGAGGGGCTGGGTAGGAACTAAGGAAACTTCAGCAGAAAGTTCAGGGTTTTACCAGAAGACCTGACATCTTTGTCCATGAGCCCCATTGGGGCTGTTGCATAGATTTGGGGTATACCTGGATTGAAGAAATTGCAGGGTCCAACCCTGGGTACATATATGTCCCCATTCTGCAGTTGTCCCTAACTTCCCAAAGCAGTGTAGCTGAACTGGGAGTGGGGGATTGTGATTACTGTAGAGAGAGCTGATGGAAGAGTGGCTATTCTGACGGAGGAGAGAGGGACAAGAAAGTCAGACCTTGATCTGGTACTCCTGGACTCGCATCCTTTATGTCAGGGCAGCACCTTGCTGCTGACTCTGGTACAAGCTGTAATGAAAAGATTCTTGTAGCCAGAGCTTTTGTTCTGTGCTGTACGTAAAGTGTTCCCCTGTGGTGACATCTTAGAACATTTGGGAAAACTTGTGGCCCTGGAGAGTCTGAGGCAATGAGATCTCTTGGGGAACCATGACCAGCAATTGCAGATTGGACATTTGATCACTTAGGGGACCAGGATGCATTGCAAGATTAGGTTGCATTGGTGCTCCTGGGTGCACCAGAGGACACAGATTCCTTGTAAGGCGTGGATGCATTTAGAGGCTTGCTTGTGCTGGGGCTTCCGGGAGTATTATGACATCTGGGTTCACTGCAGGCTCTTGAGACATTTGGAAACCTGGAGGTTGGCAGTGGAAGGAACTACATTCAGAATTTACAAGTTTCAGGTCCTCTTTCCTTCTCCTGGAGCCCTCTGTCTTCAAACAAGGATTGAAGGTACCCTGTGGCAGACAACACCAAGTTACCCCACCTCGCCCTTAGCATCTATCTACACAGGACCTTTAGTGGCCAAATCACTCTGGGTATCAGCAGGCTCTCCCATCTTGCTCAGATCCCTCCTGGTGACTGAAGTTTTACTCCAAGGACCTGGACTTAAATATCTTCTCCATCCAGGACCTGTCCAGTTCCTCCACCTTTTGTCTCATCTGTGCTGCATAGGCTTATGGCAACTTGACACCAAGTAAAGTGCGTTGGGTGCTAACAATAAAGCCAGCCCTGTTAGTGCAGGTGTGGGTGAGCCAGGACTGAAGATGTGAGCATGGGCAGGGGAAGGAAGCCCTACCTGGAGCAGGTAAAAACTGGCCCCCACCAGCGGCAACACTCAAGACAGCAGGCCCTGTACCCCACCAGGGCAGCAACAGATCCAACCCTGTTAGCAGAGGTGTGAGTAAGCTACCCCCAAAATCATGAACACGGGACAGCTGCCCCGGGCCAGCCTTCCCGCTGCCCAGGCCCAGAGCCAGGGCTATGACTTGGCCTGCTCCAACAACCACCCCATCTATGATCTGTTGGCACATGTGAAGGGAACTGACCCACAGACCCAAAGCTGCAGGATCTCCACAACACGGGGCACCAGCAGGTTGTCCAGAAAGAGTCCTAGTAAGGGGCCCAGCATGAAAAGTGTAGCAGAGGCCAGGGGACTCATCCAGACCAATAACTCTTTGCAATGAACACTGGGAAGTAGAGATGTATGGACCAAAGCGTATACCATGTAACTTGTTTGGTCACACTGCAGCTTCCATGACGAAAGTTTTAATTCCTTCCTTTTTTTTTTTTAATTTTTATCATTTTGTTTTCTTCTGAATTTTGGTTTGGTTTTTGTTTGGTTTGATTTGGTTTGGTTGGTTTTTGGGATTTTGGGGTTTTTTGTTTGATTGATTGGTTGGTTTGGTTTGGTTTGGTTTGGTTTATGATTTTTCGAGACAGGATTTCTCTGTAGCTTTGGAGCCTATCCTGGAACTAGCTCTTGTAGACCAGGCTGGCCTCAAACTCACGGAGATCCACCTGCCTCTGCCTCCCAGTGCTGGGATTAAAAGCATGCACCACTACTGCCTGGCTGAGTTTTATTTTATTCAGGGAGAGGGGGTTGCAGGGGAGGAGGGCAGACACAAAGGGATGGGGGAATGAATGGGATCAAGAAGTCAGTGCTAAAACCATCAGGCACTGCCTTATTTTGTTATGTTTTGGTTTGGTTTGGGGCAATTGTGGGGTGTTAATGACTGCTTATATTTCCTTAGGGGTTATAGGTCTGCTTAAATTGCTTGCATGATTTTGATTTAATTTTTTTTTTTTTTTTTT
>NW_026068211.1:41742-47857 GCF_014885135.2 Alexandromys fortis
GTTCAAAGTCTTGTTCGTCTTACTTTCATTTTTGTCAGCACCAACCTTGGAATCTAAAATCTAAATTTGAATCTGAACAGGTAAGTTTGTCCTGGTAGACGTGCTAGAGGGCCAGCCTAGAGGACTTGGGAGATGTCCCTTTCCCTCATCTGGACGAGGTCTCTCATCTGAGACCATCCCATCAGAGACCCAGTTGAGCCCTGTCTGTAACTCTGAATCTGAAGTCACTGGGGCTCCTGTCCCATCCATAATGGTTTTTGGTCTTGTTGAGGCCAAATCTCCAGACTTTCAACCAGACCATCTGGCACCCACGGGAATCTGTTTTGGGCCCTTTCTCTAACTGCTACATTTGTCAGTCTTGTGTGTTGTGTCTTTGTATCTCTATGGACAACTAACTTGACTGGACAGACTCTGGGGTCTACTCCTTCTTCCCCATTGGACCTCACCCTAGCCCACTGCAACTAGCAAGAGTGTTAGCGTAAAGAAGGGCAAATCGGTCATTTTCTGTTCTTCCAAATGACCCTCTTTCAACGTGGGCTGGCCCAGGGAGGGATCTTTTCACCTGAATTTGATTTTTTTTTATATTTATTTATTTATTTATTATGTATACAATATTCTGTCTGTATGCCTGAAGGCCAGAAGAGGGCGCCAGACCTCTTTACAGATGGTTGTGAGCCACCATGTGGTTGCTGGGAATCGAACTCAGGACCTTTGGAAGAGCAGGCAATGCTCTTAACCACTGAGCCATCTCTCCAGCCCCTGAATTTGATTTTTAAGGTTGAGGACATTGTTTTCCAACCTCGCACAGGACACCAGGACCAGATTCCTTATATCTTGACCTGGCGGGCTGTCATCAGCTGAGTAGATGACCCCCTCCTGTGGGTTAAGCCTTTCTTTTCTCCTAATCCGACTTCACCCACTTTGCCTTTGCAGGTTTTTTTTTCTGTAAAACCCCAAGAAAAGGCCAAGCCTGTCCTCCAAGGAGGATTAGATGAGTCATATATCTTCCCTCCTCCTTACTCCCCCTTTAGACACCCCCCACCCCGGGCTCAGCCCCCACCACATGCAGACCTACCTACACCCCTGGAGCCACCCCAAGCACCAGCACAGGCTACCAGGAGCTGGATGGGGACAACTCCACAACCCGAGTCAGTCGCCCTCCCACCCTGGGCAGCAGGTCCTCCTGATGGAGATGGGAACCAGCTCTTCCCCTATTGGCCCTTAGCCACTGGTGATCTCTACAACTGGCAACTGGTACATCCAGAATGCCTCTTTCTCAAGAACAAAAGAAAAAAAAAAAAGCAAGATTTTTTTTTTCCTTTTTCAAGACAGGGTTTCTCTGTAGCTTTGGAGCCTGTCTTAGAACTAGCTCTGGTAGACCAGGCTGGTCTCAAACTCACAGAGATCTGCTGCCTCTGCCTCCCGAGTGCTGGGATTAAAGGCCTGCGCCACCACCACCCAGCACCCAGGTTAAGATCTTATTAACCTCTTACAGACTGCTCTATTCCCCCATCAGCTCACCTGGGGTGATTGCCAGCAATTCCTGAAAATCTTGTTCACCACCGAGGCCGTGGAGATTGGTTCTTGGGCCAACAGAAGATCCTTCCACAGCCAAGGGTAGGGAAAGGTGCCCTCAGGGACCTGAGATATTGGGCCTCTGCAAAGAAGGCTCAGATCTGCCAACAACAGGTAATGTACCTGGGATACATCCTTAAAGAAGGCCTAATCTACATGGGGAGTAGAAAAAGAGAAGATCTCCTGAGTAAATTGAGAGCATGAGGACCTTGGGAGAGGGTTGAAGGGGGGAAGAGGCAGGGAGAGGAACAGAGAAAAATGTAGAGCTCAATAAAAATCAATTTTAAAAAAGTGAAGATTAGAAAAAAAAAAAACTAACGATGGCTTTCCAAAGACTGCAAGGAGACAGTACTAAAAGTCCCAACTCCCTCTTCTGCCATACAAGTAAAGGAATTCCTGAGGACAGCCGGGATTCTGTTGCTCTGGATCCCTGGATTCGCCAAAATAGCTAAACCTCTGTATGAAGTCTCCAAGGGTGACTTCACTTGGACTGAGGGAAGACAGAGACATTTGACAAGCTGAAAAGGAAACTTCTGGAGGCTTGGACTCCCAGAAGTAAATAAGCCTTTCTACCTGTTTGTGGATGAGCACAAAGAAATAGCAAAAAAGGTGCTTGTTCAGGCAGAGGGACCATGGAAGCACCCGGTGGCCTACCTGTCCAAAAAGTTACATCCCTCATGGCCTCCCTGTCTCTGCATTACAGCAGTTGTAGCCCTGCTGGTAAAAGATGCAGATGAGCTAACTCTGGGACAGAATCTGACTATTGTCATCCCCAAGGCCTTAGCAGCCACCAGACAGGTGAACAATGCCGGCATTTACTCCTTAATCCAGCCTGGATTACTTCCCAAATCCCAACAACTCTCAACCCCGCCATGTTGCTACCTGACCCCGACCTCGAGGCTCTGTTGCACGATTGTTCTGGCACAAGCACATTGCATCAGACTAGACCTGAAGGAGACCCCACTGCTGGACACAGAGGACACCTGATTCACAGATGGAAGAAGTTTCATGCTAAAGAGACGAAGGTATGTAGGAGCATCAGTCACATGGACTAAGGAAGCTGTATGGGCAGAACGCCTACAACGGGAACATCTGCACAAAGGGCAGAGTTGATAGCTCTCACTAGAGCCCTAAGGCTGGGGGAAAAAAAGAGGCTAAACATCTACCCAGACAGCAGGTATGCATTTGCCACTGCTCATATTCACGGGGCAATCTATATAGGAGAAAGGGCTCCTGACAGCTGAAGGAGAGACAATCAAGAATAAACAGGAAATCCTGGATCTCCTACAATCCCTTTGGGAACCCTCAAAGTTGGTTATTATTCACTGCCCTGGACATCAGACTGGCTCAGGACCCATGCAGAAGGGAAATAACCTGGCTGATAGGACTGCCAAAGAAATGGCGATGGCCCTCAGAGTTGCACCAGTCTTAATAGACCCAGGGGCAAGGAACTTACCCCAGATTCCCAACTATATGACTGAAGATCTGTCATGGATCCACACCTTGCCTATGGCTCAGCCCCTGGAAGACTGGTGGAAAACAGCCAATGAGCAGGTCATCCTGCCCAGGAAGTGAGGGCATGACATACTCAAAAAGATCACTGGTCCTCACATTTGGGGACGTGGAGAATGCAGGACCTACTGCATCATTGGGCTGAAGCTAAAGTTCAGAATGACAGTCAAGCTATTGAACAAATTGTGCCCCAGTGTTGTGCCTGCTAATTGGCCTATGCCATACTGTCCCCCTCCAATCTGGTGCTAGACAGAGGGGGATTCGACCAGGTACATATTGAGAAGTGGATTTTACTGAAATCAAACCTGGAAATTTTGGATATATTCACAGACACCTTCTCTGGATGGACTGAGATGTAACCAACCAAACATGAGATGTCCAATATGGTAGCAAAGAAATTAATTGAAGAAATCCTGCCCAGGTATGGCTTCCTGGCCATAATTGGGTCTGACAATGGCCCAGCCTTCATATCACAGGTAAGCCAGGAAATAGCCACTGCACTGGAGACCCATTGGAAACTCCATTGTGCTTATAGACCCCAGGACTCAGAGCAGGTAGAAAGGATGAGTAGAACCCTAAGAGACCTAAACTAAATTAGCTCTGGAGATTGGCGTAGACTGAGTAACTCTCCTGCCTTTTGCCCTGTTTAGGGTGAGGAACTCTTCATATCAGATGGGCCTCACTACCTTCGAGATTATGTATGGGACACCCCCTCCCATAATACCAAGCCCCCAGACTGACCTGGTCTCCACCCTGAATGACCAGGATATGTTGAACTCCCTCCATAGGCTGCAGTTAACCCACCAGCAAGTCTGGCCCCAACTGAGGGTCATATATGAAGCAGCTACTCTTCCTAAACCCCACAGGTTCCAGCCAGGCTACTGGGTCCTCATTCACAGACATCAACGCAAGACCTTGGAGTCGAGATGGAAGGGTCCATTCACTGTTCTGATGACCACGCCAACAGCCCTCAAAGTAGACAGCATCACCACCTGGGTGCACTACTCCCACACCAGCCGATCCGTTCGTCATCTCAGAGGACTACAAAGGAGACACGTGGATGTCGAAGGCTTCCAAATATCCCTCCAATCTGCTAAAACTGCATCTTTGCAGCGGAGTTTGAGTCAAACCCCGTTGATTTTGTTTCTACTGCTAGCTGCCAATATCCTCTCTTACTCCTCCATGTATAACTCCCTTTCCCCATGGAACCAAACCTGGATGATTTTTAACGAGGACAGTACCAAAGCTAATAGCCCCTCTTCTGCTCAGAACCCCAAGGATACTTGGCTCCCTGACCTCTATGTAGACCTTTGTGCCCTGGCAGAAGAAAGGTGGGACCCCTCAGTACAGGAACCATTCCCCATGTATGGATGCAAAACCCCTGGGTGGAGGGATCCATTTGATCCTTGGGATTCTGTGTCTGTCCTGGCCACTCTCACTCCAATGAGTGACAGTGTATTTGCAGGGGTGTGGGAGATGCCTACTGGGCCAAAATGGGGGTGTGAGTCCACTGAGTGGATTAGCTGGTCACTGCCTGTCACTGGGGACCTAATTACTGTCCAATGGGCAGGGGATATGAAGAACTTGCTCTGTAGGCGGCAAACGAGTTGACTGTGGACCCTGCTATGATAAGGAGTAATATCCCTACCACCCCTGGGCAACTGCTGGAGTGTGCTGCAATCAGTTTGTCATCAAATTCACCCAGGTGGGCAAAATGCTCTTTGGACCACGGGTAAGCCCCTGGGGCCTCCGGCTCTACTGCACTGGCTATGATCCAGTACTGATTGATGTCACCATCTGCAAACCCAATCAATAGGACCTAACCAGGTCATTAATCCACCTCAGGCTCCCAGCCTGAACGCTGAGTTCCGTCCAGGGGGATGACTCCACTATCAACTCAGGCAAACATCAACCATCAACCCACTGAGGGTACACAAGTGTCCTTTAATAGATCTGTTGGGTAGATTGTACCTAGTACTGAATGTTTCCCAACCCAATTTGACCAAAGCTTGCTGAATCTGTTATGACATAGCTCCTACTTACTATAAGGGCCTAGCAGTGCTACTGTTTCCATGACGACTGACATCAATCACTGCCGGTGGCAACAGAGCAAACAAGGCCTTACCCTAGAAGAAGTGATTGGGCAGGGGATATGTATAGAGCAGGTTTCCCCCAGATAAAGCTTCCATCTGTAATTCTTCACTGTCTACCCACAATTTCACACAGGATCCCACACAATGACGCCTGGTGGGCCTGCTCCATGGGGCTTACCCCTCATATGCATATTGAAGTCTTAAACCAGACCAGGGGATATTGTGTACTAGTCAGGTTCTTTCCAAGAATAACCTATTACACTGATCAGGAGTTCCTGGACCTTGTGCAGCAAGAATGGAGCCTGCCCTCACAGCTGTGGAGCCATAAGAGAGAGCCTGTGACAGTCTTAGCCCTTAACCTACTTTAAGGTGTTAGCCTGGGGGGATTAGGTATGGGAATCTCAGCCTATGTGTTGCCATAGATATGGATATAGAACACATAGAAAAATCCAGTCAAGCAGTGGTGGTTCCCTGTGCCTTTAATCCCGGCACTCAGGAGGCAGAGGCAGGCAGATCTCTGTGAATTCAAGGCCATCCTGGTCTACAAGAGCTAGTTCCAGGACAGGCTCCAGACAGAGAAACCCTATCTCAAAAAACAAAAAAAAAGGGGGGGGGAGGAAGGAAGGAAGGAAAGAAGGAAGGAAGGAAGGAAGGAAGGAAGGAAGGAAGGAAGGAAGGAAAGAAAGAAGGTTGTGCCTGAGTCCAAGGACCCCCAAGAAGACCACCATGGAGCCACACTTCCGAATGCAAAAGCAATGTTTCATTTATTAAGTACGGGCTAGCATGGATCCTCTGCCTCACAGTCTGACAGAGCAGATGGAAGGAAAAGGACCCCGTCTATTTTTGTAAGGGGTTTATAAAGACAAAAAACACAAAGCAAAGCCCGGCAGTGGTGGCGCACACCTTTCTTTAATCCCAGCACTCAGGAGGCAGAA
>NW_026068211.1:48735-50121 GCF_014885135.2 Alexandromys fortis
GGGGGGCGGGGATGAAGAACCAAAGTTCCTCCATTTTGTCCTCCACCTCCATCTTGTGTCTTAGGTAAGCTATTTCCCATAAAGCATTCCAGTCCTCAGAAATAGCTAGGGGCAAAAGTAACAGGGTAGCCAACTGGAAAGTACTGATAACCGCAGAATGTCCCCACCTGAAGGTCAGTCGTTAAGAAAACTTGACAGGCGAGGTTCGAAAATAAAATTTCTGAGAAGTTCCTAGATACGAGCCAATCCCCCTGCTAATGTAACTTTTCTGGTTTTTATCTTTAAATGATACGCACTAGAAGGGCAGGTACCTCCTTTAAATGATACCCACTAGAAGGGCGGGTACCTCCTTTAAATGATACCCACTAGAAGGGCGGGTACCTCCTTTAAATGATACCCACTAGAAGGGCGGGTACCTCCTCATGCTGCTGTGTCAGTTGCTTTGACGAGGTCCCTGCCAACTTGTATTGTGCACTCAATAAACCTGGCTTTTGCATTTCAGTGAGTTGGTCTTTCTGGTGGTCTTTTGGGGCCCTCGTGGACTGGGCATAACACTTATATCTCTTCATCTGGCTTTGTGTGAAAGTATGTTATGAATTTTGGAGAAGGTTTATGAGGTGCTAGGAAGAAGAAGGTATATTCTTCTGTGTTTGGATGAGATGTTCTGTAAGTATCTGTTACGACCATTGGTTTATAACATCTGCTAGCGATACCGTTTTTCCGTTTTTGTCTTTTGTCTATTGGTGAGAGTGTCTATTGAATTCTCCTACTAATGTGGGGAGGGGTCAATATGTGATGTAAGCTGTAGTAGTGTTTCTTTTACAAACTTGTTAACAATTGTAATGTTACCAGGTGGTAGTGGCTCACGCCTTTAATACTAGCACTTTGTAAAATTCACTTTGTAGACCAGGCTGGCCTCAAATTCACAGAGATTCACCTGCCTCTGCCTCCTGAGTGCTGGGATTAAAGCCCTGTGCCACCACCACCCAGCTTGTTTCTTGTACCTTTATGGGCATCTCCTTCCTTAGGTTTGGGAAATCTTCTTCCATGATTTTATTATCTGGGGACTGGAGAGATGGCTCAGAGGTTAAGAGCACTGACTACACTTCCAGAGATCCTGGGTTCAATTCCCAGCACCCACAGGGCAGCTCATAACTGCCTACAACTCCAGTTTCAGGGGATCTGACACCTTCACACAGAGGATATGCAGGCAAAATGTCAGTGCACATTAAATAAGTAAATAAACCTTTTCTAAAAAAGAATATACTCCTTCATTCCAAAATAAATCAGTATAGATGGTTTCATTAAAAAATAAAAAACAGGCCCAGCAAAATTCTTCAAAGACCTCGAAAGAACGGTACTCAACTTCATTTGGAAAAGCAAAAA
>NW_026068211.1:52366-53837 GCF_014885135.2 Alexandromys fortis
CTCTCTCTCTCTCTCTCTCTCTCTCTCTCTCTCTCTCTCTCTCTCTCTCTCTCTCGCTTTTTTTTGGGGGGTTGGTTGGTTGGTTGGTTGGTTGGTTGGTTGGTTTTGGTTTTTCCTAGGCAGGGTTTCTCTGTGTAACAGTACTGGCTGCCCTGGAGCTCACTTGCTGGACCAGACTGGCCTGAAACTCGCTGAGATCCACCTACCTCTGCCTCCCAAGTGCTAGGATTAAAGACATGCCCCACTACCACCACCCAGTTTCCTGGAATTCTTTAAGGGATTTACTAATTTCCTTCCACTATTTCTGTTTCCTGGATTTCTTTAAGGGATATGTTAATTTCCACTTTAAGGGTCTCTATCATCTTCATACAGATGGTTTTAAGGTCTTTCCCTTGGGCTTCAGCTCTGTTTGAATATGGGCTGCTATGACAGGGTATCTGGGCTCTAGTGTAAACATATTGCCCTAGCTGTTATTGGTTGTGTTTTGTCTAGGCATCTGGGTTTAGGATGATTTTAGGTCTAAGTGCTGGCTTCTGAATTTGTCTTTGTTGGATGGGTGTTTTCTTCCTTGGTTTCTGTTTCCTTTCAGGATTTTAGAAAAATATGATGGCTGTGTGTTACCTAGTGGAAAATTGTCTGTGGACCTGATATCCAGAAAAAATATGTTTCTGGGTAATGGGAGCTGACACTTAGGAGCAGTGACTCGCTGGGGGTCTGGAAGGGTTTACAGCAGGGGAGAACAGCATGCTCCACCAGGATCTGTTTATCTGCTCGGAAGGGGAGTTAGTCTGTGAGAAGAGATCACCCCAGAAGCTCTGCTCCAGCTCTGGGGATGGGACTGGGGAACTATATCGAGAGGAACAGAAAATAGAGGGGAAGTTCTACAGATAGCCTATCTGCTCCCTGGCAGGAGTGGCCCATGGGTTAGCAGAGTGTCTGCCAGTGTTAAAGGCTGGGATACTGGAGTGAGTTGCTGTAAGGCTGGAGGAGATCTTTGTGATCTGGTGGGAATGGGGTCAAAGTGGAAAGGAAGGGGCAGGAGAGATGGCTCAGAGGTCAGGAGCACCTACTGCTCTTCCAGAAGTCCTGAGTTGACCATGAGGTGGTGGCGCATGCCTTTAATCTCAGCACTCAGGAGGCAGAGGCAGGTGGATGTCCGAGGCCAGCCTGGTCTACAAGAGCTAGTTCCAGGACAGGCTCCAAAGCTACAGAGAAACCCTGCCTCAAAGGAAAAAAAGAAAAGAAAAAAGAAAAAGAAAAAAACTGAGGTCCTGAGTTCAATTCCCAGCAACCACATGGTGGCTCACAACCATGTGTAATGAGATCTGGTGCCCCTTCTGGCATGTGGACATACATGTAGGGCAGAACACCGTATACATAATAAATCTTTTTTTAAAATATTTATTTATTTATTTATTTATTATGTATACAATATTCTGTCTGTATGCCTGAAGGCCAGAAGAGGGCGCCA
>NW_026068211.1:59611-61104 GCF_014885135.2 Alexandromys fortis
TAAGAAGCCAGTTTCATCTTTGAACATAGTCCTTTTTATTATTTATTATGTATACAATATTCTGTCTGTATGCCTGAAGGCCAGAAGAGGGCGCCAGACCTCCTTACAGATGGTTGTGAGCCACCATGTGGTTGCTGAGAATTGAACTCAGGACCTTTGGAAGAGCAGGCAATGCTCTTAACCACTGAGCCATCCCTCCAGCCCTAAAAAAATAAAAATAAAAAAAGGAAAGGGAGACCACAGCCAGCTGGTGTTCTGCTACAGCGTTGGTGTTGAGTCTTAAACATTGTGTTATTTACAATGTTGGGAGTTTGGTTTTGCTTTGTACCACTGGTACCTAGGTGGATAGAAGACACCCACAGGCCCGGCTGGTGCTGCTAGGTTTGGGCAATTGGCAGACATCCATGGCCTGCCCAGGCAGGTAGAAGACATCCGTTGTCCCACCTGGCACTGCTGGGCCCAGGCAGGTAGAAGATTGCCCACCCCATGCTACTGGGCTTGGGCTGGTAGGGGACACCCACAGACTCACTTGGTGCCTCTGGGCTCTGGTGGGTGGAGGACTTCCATGGGCCATCCGGCACTGCTAGGGCAGGGCAGGAAGAAGATACCCACAGGCACACCTGGCACTGCTGGGCCCAGGGGGGTAGAGGACAGAAGAGTGGGTAGAGGACACCTGAGATGACCCTGCCCGCAGCCACATGACTCTGGGCAGGTGTGAGAGACAAAGAAGAGGCCCCCGTGCCCACAGCCATGTGCAGCCACTATGATAAGCAAGTGTGTGCTGGAGAGATGGTAGAGAAATAGAAGAGAGAGAGCTTGAGCACGATTAAGAAAGGTAGGGCTGGAGATGCAAGGAACAGCCTGATGTGAGCCTGTGCTGCCACCTGCGGCCAGGGAGATGCCCTGACCCATGCTGCCAACGAGAGCCATGTCTGGGTCCATGGCCCTGCAGCAGCAGCAAAATCTGCGTCAATGCCCATGGCCCATGTTACCACCAAAGGCCAAGGGGACATCCCTAATCTAGACTACTACCTGAGGCCATGTAGATGTCTGAGGGTTGTCAGAGCTGGCTTCATCCCTCACCAGCTGCGGCACTCAGGAGAGTAGGGCCTGACCCTCGCAGAACCTGACCCTTGCCTGCTACAGCATTTGGGAGAGTGGACCCCAGCACCTGACCTGGGCAACACAGGTCCCCTTGGGTGGGACGGCCAAGAGAGCAAGCCCTGCTAAAGAGACCTGGCCCTGCCCCTTGCCAGCTGCAGCACCTCACCTAGGCAACACAATAGAGCTGGTCCTGGTGGTGTGGGCACCAGAAAGCCATCCCCTAGGGCAGGAGAGCTGGCCCTGCCCCTTGTAGGCTTTGGCTCTTGGGTGAGCTGGTCTTGCCCCTTGCCAGGGAGGTGCTGGAGAGCTGGCCCTGAAGGTGTGGGTTCAGAAGAGCTGGTCCCGATGATGTGTGCCCCAAAAAAAAAAAAAAAAAAAAAAAGCCAAAT
>NW_026068211.1:63608-64388 GCF_014885135.2 Alexandromys fortis
GGTGAAACAAAGTTCACATTCCCAAGCCCAAGGGGAGCTGGGGATTTTCCAGTAGCTGGCCAGCCTCCTCCTTAAACAACAGAAATAGTCTGTTAGGCATCTTCAGTTCTCTAAAACATTATGGCTGTTCCTAACAACAGAAAGAACAAGTGAATCTTACCGGTTGGTCTGAAAAGCTCCCATTTTATATCAGTTGACAATGATGGAGCACACAGGGAAAACCCCTAATCTTTAAATCCTGATTGGTGAAAAACTGCTATTTGACAGATATTTGTGGGGTTTGTGCTTAAATACTTGCTTCAACTGACATTCGGGGTTGCAGCCAGCTCCCGAATCTGTGTTTGTTGACCCTAATGGGTCAGTTCCTATTGTGCTGCCCAGCAATAAAATCTTGCTTTGTGTGATTTCTTATGTCTGCTTGAGTTGTTTCGGAGCCTTAGACCCACAACACTTAGCTTCCAAAAATCAGACAAGATAGGGTGCATTCAGAGTGGAACAGCCTCAGCCGTGAGCTGTAAATTCTGTACAGTTCCTCCAGTCTTGTTGTCCAGGTCACGCATGACCCCTCTAATCTAGACCATCTTGGAACATGTTGGTTGGTTGGTTGGGGGTTTTGGGGGGTTTGGGGTTTTTTTGTTTGTTTGTTTTTGTTGTTGGTGGGTTTTGTTTTTTTTTTTTTTTTGGGTTTTTGAAGACTTGTGTTCTCTGTAGCTTTGGTTTCTTTCCTGTAACTTGCTCTTTATACCTAGCTTGCCTCGAGTTCACGGTGGTTCGCCTGTC
>NW_026068211.1:69590-71249 GCF_014885135.2 Alexandromys fortis
CTCCACAGTCACTGTGTGCATATCCACATACACCCACAAAAAAAATGTAATTTACACTTTTTTCCAGGGATGGTTTAGCCTCTGAGGACATCAGGCACATACAGTGCACATACTTACACGAGGGCAAAACACTCCAACACATTAAGTAAAATAAATACATCAAATAGACAGTTTTTTTTCAAAAGGCAGAATGAAAGAGGACGATACCCCATGTCTTCCTCTGACCTCTGCATGTGCAAGTTCAGGTGCATGCATTCATGAACAAATAATACACAGAGATAGAGATAGATAGATAGATAGATAGATAGATAGATAGATAGATAGATAGATAATACATAGATAGATGATAAATAGATGATAGATAGATAGATAGATAATACATAGATAGATAGATAGATAGATAGATAGATAGATAGATAGATAGATAGATAGATAGATAGATAGATAGATATAGATAGATAATACATAGATAGATGATAGATAGATGATAGATAGATAGATAGATAATACATAGATGATAGATAGATAGATAGATAGATAGATAGATAGATAGATACATACATACATACATACATACATACATACATACATACATAAGCAGTAAGTCCATGGTTGCATCATTATGGCGCACACAAATACGGCTGTGTTCACGTGGGATTGATGTAAGGAACAGATGTCATATAGCTTATAAAAATAGTTGTCCCCAAAGAGTCCCCTCCCCCACAGGTCCTGAGGTGGACCCTAATCCTCCATAAGTCCTCTGCCTTTCTGCTGAGGCTGGACTGTTGCCCTAAGAGGATTGGAGCATTTACTAAATTAGTCCTGTCCAGGGACACAGGAAACAGACTGCATGAGGTGGAAGGGAAAAACAATAAGAGAAACAGACAGCTATGGGGGCAGGGCAGACATAGGAAGAAGAGGGGACAGCCAGAAAACGCAAGAGACCAAGCACATAGCTGTAACCCCCGCAGGTGGGAGTCAGATTTTTGAGTTTGAGGACAGCCAGGCCTATGTAGCAAAACCCTGCCTTTAAAAATAATGGTAGAATAAAGAGATGGCTCAGTGGTTAAGAGAACTGACTGCTCTTCCAGAGAACACAGGTTTGGTTCCTAGGGGCTTAGATATGCTCTTCTGGTCCAAGAGCACTGCCTACACATGGTACACAGACATACAAGCAAGCAAAACGCCCATGCACATCCATTTTTTTTTTAACTGAAGGGACTCCATATTCTAAGAAGGTACCAACAAAGTACAGTTCTTCCCTCCCCCAGATGTGGGATGTGGTGACTGTATTGACTCCCCATCCCTTGCAATCTCCCACCTATAATAATAATAGTGTCTATCTGCTGCATTGCTGTGATGATTCCAACAGTTAGAGCTGACTTCTTTTTGCTCTACTACGACTTGAACCTAGGGTCTCCAACATTATAGATGAGTGATGTGGGATTCCCCTCTGTATGCTATGAATATGTTTATTACCATTGATTATTTTTTTATTTATTTTTTAAAGATTTCTGTCTCTTCCCCAACGCCGCCTCCCATTTCCCTCCCCCTCCCCCAATCAAGTCTCCCTCCCTCGTCAGCCCAAAGAGCAATCAGGGTTCCCTGCCCTGTGGGAAGTCCAAGGACCACCCACCTCCATCCAGGTCTAGTAAGGTG
>NW_026068211.1:75027-76381 GCF_014885135.2 Alexandromys fortis
GTCAGCCCAAAGAGCAATCAGGGTTCCCTGCCCTGTGGGAAGTCCAAGGACCACCCACCTCCATCCAGGTCTAGTAAGGTGAGCATCCAAACTGCCTAGGCTCCCACAAAACCAATAGGTGCAGTGGGATCAAAAACCCATTGCCATTGTTCTTGAGGTCTCAGTAGTCCTCATTGTCTGCTATGTTCAGCGAGACCAGTTTTAACCCAGGCTTTTTCAGACCCTGGCCAGCTGGCCTTGGTGAGTTCCTGATAGAACATCCCCATTGTCTCAGTGTGTGGGTGCACCTCTCACGGTCCTGAGTTCCTTGCTCGTGCTCTCTCTCCTTCTGCTCCTGATTTGGACCTTGAGTATTACCATTGATTATTAAAGAAGCTCTTTCAGCCAATGACTTGTAAAGTCAGGCAGGAAATCCGAACAGAGATATAGAAAGAAAGTAGGCAGAGTCAAGGGGATGCCATGTAACTGCCAAAAGAGAAAGACACCAGCCACCAGTCAGAACCTTACCAGTAGGCCACAGCCTCATGGCAATACACAGATTAATAGAAATGGGTTAATTTAAAATGTGAGAGTTAGCTAGAAATATGCCTAAGCTATTGGACAAGCAGTGTTGTCATTGACATGGTTTCTGTGTTATTGTTCAGGTCTGGGCAGCTGGGAAATGAATGAGCAGTCTCTACCTACAAAATGGAGACTAACATGGGGCTCAAACCCACAAGCATGAAATTAAGAGTCTCATGCAAATGTGACTTTAGGTGATTGCACAGGTAGCTGGTTGTCTCTGTCATTCTTGCACCTTTTGGGAGTTTCTTGATGGCATTTCCTGTTTACTCAAGTAATATTTCCCTTCTCAGGTCTTTGAAGGGGCTTAAGACTAGGTAGTGGTAGTTAGTTTCTTCTTATGACTTAGTCAAGCCATTTCTAATATAAGACTTGGACTCTTTAGGATAGAATAACTATTAAAACAATTAGCATATGTTTCTTGCCTGATGTTGTTCATGCTGGTTGTAATTCTAATTTTAATTCTTGATATTTGTTTATTTTTATTTTTAACTATCATTATTATTACTATTATGTATATAATGTTCTGCCTGCAGGTCAGAAGATGGCACCAGATCTCATTACAAATGGTTGTGAGCCACTATGTGGTTTCTGGGAATTGAGCTCAGGATCTTTGTAAAAGCAAGCAATGTCCTTAACCACCAAGCCATCTCTTCAGCCCCCAATATTTGTTCTTATTGTATATAGTTTTGTATTAGGCGTAGAACTCTCTTATTTAGAAAAAATGGGGAGGTGCTGTGGGAACTCCTTCAGCCAATAGCCTTTAAGATACTGGCCCATTTTGGGAATGGTC
>NW_026068211.1:76406-82375 GCF_014885135.2 Alexandromys fortis
TAAGCCCCTTGGCTGCTGGATTGGGTTCCAGTTGACTGTGCACACAGAGGACTGTGGATCGCTAGTCTTTCTGTGAGTTTATCCCCCTAATAAATTCTGAGTTTAACCCCTAATAAACCTTTATTATACTCCACTCTGGGCTAGTGTGGAAATTTTTCATACTGCAACAGATGAGCACTGTATCACTAAGCCACGTCCTCTGACCCTCACTGGGGGATACTAAGCAGGGGCTCTACCACTGAACCATACCCCAGTTCCTCACTGGGGGATTCTAGGCAGTGGCTCTACCACTGCGTCACACTGCCAGAATCTTTTAAAACTTATCTGTGAGGGCTGGAGAGATGGCTCAGCAGTTAAGAGCACTGGCTGCTCTTCCAGAGGTCATGAGTTCAATTCCCAGCAACCACATGGTGACTCATAACCATCTGTGATGAGATCTGGCGCCCTCTTCCGACATGTGGGCATACTTGAAGGCAGAATGTTGTATACATAATAAACAAATCTTTAAAAAAAAAAAAAAAAAAAACTTATCTGTGATGAGGTCTCATTAAGTTTCCTAGGTCTTAAACCTGAGATCTTCCTCCTCAGCTCCCATGTGCTGGGATCCCAAGCCTGACCTACCTACCCTGGTCATGTATCCCTTCTTAGTCGACTTTCAGAAGATACAGAGAAAAACTTTGCCATAACAGGAAATACCCAGAAGCACACACACTCTGGGCATAAAGGGTAGAGCAAATCTTAATCTTTTCCCACCTGTCCAAGTTTTCCCCTCCAAAAAAAAAAAAAAATCACACAGAAACAAAAAGAAAAAAAAATCACTCAAATTTGAGTGGGATCCACCATTTTTAATCAGTTTCACTCTGGGTAGCAAGGGAAGGGAGACCTGAGAGGCCAGAAAGTAGGAAAAAAAGAGAACAGAACAAAGAAGCTAACATCAAATGAGGGGGACTCCTGGTGCCCTAATCTACAGCCGTTTTCCTGGTCAGTCTTATGGCTTGGAATGTGGGATTTGTAGGAGGAAGGGAGAGTTATGTAGCCCAGGCTGACCTCAAACTTGCAATATAGACAAGGATGACCTTGAACTCTTACTCCCACTGCCCCCACCTCCCTGTGGTGACCAAGTGTGTGCCACCACTCCTGGCTTATGAAATATATATTGGACATATTCTGTAGACATCTAAAAGGTGGGCCCATGAACTGGGCTTCCAGCCTCTTGATGAGATTCAATTTCTACAGACATCCGGAAGACCTCAGCACTGGTGCCCCCGCAATCTCACCTGGGAACTGGTGACTAGGTTCTAGTACATTCTATTCATCTTTCAAGTCCTCCCAAATATTCATATCAATCTTCTTTTGCATTTTGCTTTTGTCCAAGACACAGCCTCCCAGCTCAGTTTAGTGGCACATGCCTGCAATATCCATACAGATACATAAATCATATATACACATAAATCAAATGGACAACCCCTTAAATCTATCATGTAAGCTTGACATTTGTTAACTTTAACTGTATAAAAATTTCCAAGTGAATTTAGAGGTTTCACTCTGGAGCCTAGGCTGGCCTCAAATTCCCAGAAATCCCCCTTGCCTCAGTTTCTTCCATTGTAGGATTATAAACATTGAGTCAGCACACCTGGCTTAGGGCACCGTGAGTTCTGACTCAAACATTCTCCAGGTAAATTGCAAGACAGATTTCCTTTCTCTCTGGAGCACATTCTAAGCACCTTTACTGAAGTCTTTGGAAAAGCAGCAGACACAAACATCACAATCATGACATCTACTGATTGCTCAGGAGGGGCAAGAGCCTCTTTCATTGATGGGGTAGGCTGTACAGGGGCTAGGCTCTCTGATGAAGCTGAGATTGGACTGAACCTGAGGCTGACTGTCCACAGCCTTTGGCAGGATTGCTACTTCCTGTCCCTTCCTGGGGGCTACTCTCCTGGAATCTAAGCTGGAGGAGGCAGATGGAGCCCAGAGAGGGTGCTTCAGTTGGAAGGGGGAACAAGAAGAGTCTTCTACAGGATCTGAAATTTCCAGGCACTCTGATCTTTGTAGTCCAGAGGGTCCATGGGGTTGTAGGTGAATTTCCAGGTGCCTGTGGGGTCCTTGAATTCCAGGCTGTCCATGGGGCTGTAGGTACTGTAGCTCTGGCCTGACAAGGAGGTAGGGGATTGGGCCAGAGATGGCCCCACAGAAGGGCCTGAGAGAGGGCTGAGAGCCGGACCCCCTAATTGGGGCACCATGGGAGAAAGGTAGGGATCCAGCCCACTGAAATAGGAACTTGGAGACGCATAAGCGGAGGGAGAAGAGCAGAAAGCAGAGGCAGGAGCATAGGTCATGGCATAGGGGGCTGAGGTGAGAGAGGGCCCTGAGGCCACTAGCCCAGCTCGCTGGGCCTCAGGCAAAGGAGACTCCGAGGCCGGACTCCAAATGGACACAGTGGCCACAGCTGTGGTAGGTGAGCCTGAGGGACCAGGCAGAGATGGGCTGTAGGAATCTGAGATGCCCAGAGGGTCTGTACAAACATCTGCAGAGGGCCGTGGGGATGTGCCTGCTTTCCTCTTCACAGGGCGAACCTTGACCTGTCCCCCTGGGGGCTGCTGCTGCTGTTTCTGCTGCTGCCGCTGCTGTCTGCATTTCGCTCTGCGATTCTTGAACCATACCTAGAGGGAGAGAGTGAAGATGAGCGTGAATAAACTGGGGAAAGAGCTGAGTCCTCAGGTGGCAAGGGAAGACAAGGCTGACAGAAAGAGGCACACTTCACCTCTCTGCACCCAACAGCGGGGCAGCTCTGTCCATGAGCGGTGTACCCATCCAATCATGCACGTACACATGCACACAGAAACCTACATGCACCAATCACACATATTTCATAATACAAGCAATCATACATATATGCATCTACCGGTCTATGTGCATCACCTACCAACCTGATACAATCATGCATTATCCTCATATATATGCCATGCAGCCATACACATTTACACATACATACCTGCATGCACTCAGCCACCTACCTGATAGCGTCATGTATTATCCTCACCTATATATAAAACAATCTTGCACATATGCACACATTATATTAACATGCTCTTGCACATGAAAATGAACACATGCAATATATCATATTTGCATATACTCATCAGCTCATCAGCAATTTTTCATATAGATTCCATAATACCAGGGCTAGGGATGTACCTCAGTGGTAGAGCATTTGCCTGGCTCCCACACCACGAAACACACAAACGTACACACTTCTCTCACCCACAAATCCTCTCATTCACCTAATGATCATGCATCAACTTTCCTCTACTACTAAACAGAGACATCAGAGGGATTAATATTCTTCTACTGTGAGGAATATTAGTGTTACCGTACGCAAATCATACAATTGCAGCAGAGGCTCACTGTGTAGCTCAGACTGGCCCAAATTCAAGGCAGTCCTCCCGCCTCTGCCTCCTACATGCTGAGTTTACAGGGGCGAGTCGTCATGCTTAGTGTAGTATTCTAGAACAGTGCGTGGGCTGGGCGGTGGTGGCGCACGTCTTTAATCCCAGCACTCGGGAGGCAGAGGCAGGCGGATCTCTGTGAGTTCGAGACCAGCCTGGTCTACAGCGCTAGTGCCAGGACAGGCTCCAAAGCCACAGAGAAACCCTGTCTCGAAAAACCAAAAATTTAAAAAAAATAAAAAAAAATAGAACAGTGCGTGGAAGATGCTGTGAAGTAGGGACGCAATAGCACCAGGGTTTCGGGTTGGAATTAAAAGCACCATGATCCATGTGGGTCTCCTGGCTTGTGAGCTGACTTGACTGGTGGATGAACAAGCTTGGTGACAGGACAAATCCTGTGAAGCTAGGCTTGCTGAGACAGGTCTGTTGTAAGCCTGCTCTTCAGGAGGCTGAAGCAGGATGGTCCGAAGCTAAAGGTCTGCAGGGCTGTAGAGTGAGTTCAAGGCGTGCCTGCATAGCTGACTTTCTCACAATGCCAATGCTGCAATGGATGGCCTCACGCCCATCTGCATATGCACAGTATATGCCAGTGGCTTGTAAAAGAGGATGGTGAAGAGGAGGAGGAGGAAAACAAAAAAGAGCCGGGCGGTGGTGGCGCATGCCTTTAATCCCAGCACTCGTGAGGCAGAGGCAGGCGGATCTCTGTGAACTCGAGACCAGCCTGGTCTACAGAGCTAGTTCCAGGACAGGCTCCAGAGCCACAGAGAAACCCTGTCTCGAAAAAAAAAAAAAAGATATGAATGAAACTGAGCAGGAAATGGAGGGGGGGTCCAGGAGTACTTGGAGGGGAGGAAGGAGTAGATATCTCAATACATTGTATCATGCATGAAATTACCAAAAAAAAATTATATTACTTACCTAAAATTTTGAAATTATAATTACATCATTTCCACACTCTCCTTCCAAACCAAAGAATAATTAAAAAATAATAAAATAACAAAATAGTCTAGAGAAATGGCTCAGTGGTTAAGAGTGCGTATTGCTCTTGCAGAGGACCCACACTGCATGCTAACAATTGCCTGTATCTCCAGCTCCAAGGAATCTGATGCCCACTTCTGCTCTCCCCAGGCACTGCACACACACACACACACACACACACACACACATAAACGAATATAATTAAAAATAAATCTCTAGCTGGGTGCAGTGATACAGCACCTTTAATCCCAGCACTCAGGAGACAGAGGCAGGTGAATCTCTTTGAGTTCGAGGCCAGCCTGATCTATAAGAACTAGTTCTAGGACAGGCTCCAAAGTTACAGAGAAACCCTGTCTCAAAAAAACAAAACAAACAAACAAAAAAAAGACCTAATCTCAAAAAGTTTTAGCCAGGAGGTGGCGACCACGCCTTTAACCCAACTCCCTTCTCCGCCCCCCCCCCCCCCCCCCCCCCCCCCACTCAGGAGGCAGTAGCAGACAGATCTCTGTATGTTCAAGGCCAGCCTGTTCTACTAAGCAAGTTCCAGGACAGCCAGAGCTGTTACACAGAAAAATCCTGCCTTGAAAAAAGGAAGAAGAGGGATGAAGGAGAAGAAGGAAGAAAAGGAGGAGAAAGAAGAGGAGGAAAAAGTGAAGGAGGAGGAAGGAGAGAGAGAAAAAGTTAGGGAAGTGAGGGATTTGGGCTATTTCATAAATGTCGTCTGTCTTTCCTCCACCCTAGATCTGATAACAGCGCACAGATCACAGTAAGGGTCCAGAGAGGTCCCGGGAGCAGAACATTCTACCTGGACCCTGGACTCAGGCAGGTTGATCTTGAGAGCCACCTCCTCACGGGCGTACACATCCGGGTACTGGGTCTTGGAAAACAGGGCCTCCAGCTCTTCCAACTGGCTCCTGGTGAATGTGGTTCGCTCCCGTCGCTGCTTCCTGGGGGCGCCTGTGTATGATTGAACGAAAGAACCCTCGGGTTAGCTAGCTCTGCTGACTGGATGCCCAGAGGTCCAGAAGTTCTTTCTGAACATCCATCTGCCTAAACAAGGGCTGTATTTATTCCCTGACCTTCTAGCACTGGCTCAGTCCGCGGGGGAACTGGAGCTGCTTTCCAGTCACATGTCCACCGGAGGGAACCGCTTTTATCCCTGCAAGGATTTGCTCCTCGTTTTGTTCTCATTTCTCTACTACCTCCATCCCCTCCTCCTTTTCTTCCTCCTCCTCCTCTCTCTCTCTCTTCCTCTTTCTCCTCTTTCACTACAACAGGGTTTCACTATGTAGGCTGGTCCTGAAATCCTGGGATACAGTGATTCTCCTACCTCAGCTTCCCAAACAGCTGGGACTACAGGCAGGGGCCATTGCGCCCTACTGAACCTTTTTATGCATAAACTCATATTCAGTTGAAGCATGCATGATGTTGTTAATAACCAAGCACTCTGGCCAATAAAAGTGATGTCTTAGCTGGGCGATGGTGCTGCACACCTTTCATTTTAATCCCAGCACTTGGGAGGCAGAGGCAAGTGGATCTCTG
>NW_026068211.1:85093-95789 GCF_014885135.2 Alexandromys fortis
GTCTGCAGGCCAGAAGAGGACACCAGACCTCATTCCAGATGGTTGTGAGCCACCACGTGGTTGCCGGGAATTGAACTCAGGACCTTTGTAAGAGCAGGCAATGCTCTTAACTGCTGAGCCATCTCTCCAGCCCAAGTTTTGAATATATTGTATTACATAATATGTATATTCCAAGGATGAAATCCAGTGATGTCAACATGCAGATTTTGCCATTGTTTGTGTTTTTTGAACACGGCACTAACTTTCAGCACATAATATATAGGGACTGGAAAGATGGCTCTGCAGTTAAAAACACTTGGCTGCTCTGGCAGAGGACTAGGTTCCATTCCCAGCCCCCACACAGTAACTCACATCTAACTCCTTCTTCAGAGCTCTGTGAACATGGTATGTACATGGTGCACAAGCATACACTAAAGCACACATACATACAAAATAAATAAAAAAGGGGGGAGGGACTGGAGGCAGACATAGTGTCTATAGTGTCTTTAATCCCAGCACTCTGGAGGCAGAGGCAGGAGGATCTCTGTGAGTTTGTGGTCAAACTGATCTACAGAGTGAATTCTAGGACAGCCAGGGCTATGTAGAGAGACCCCGTCTGGAAGAAGGAGAAAGAGGAGAGGGAAGGGAAGGGGGAAGGGTAGGAACTTGGAAGAAGACTAAAGAGTTAAGAGCATTCATTGCTCTTCCAAAGGACCCAGGTTCAGTGTCAGGCCCCACACTGGGTGTTCCACCTATGTTCCAGAGGATTCTATGTCCTAGCTCCAAAAGCACCTACATCCATATGCACATTCCCACAAGCATACACACATATACATAATTTTTAGTAATGAAAATATATTCTAAAAAGCAGGGTGGGGCGGGGCAGGCAAAGGATGCAGATGCTGGAAAGTGCCTCGGGGTTAAGAGCTCTTCCAGAGAACTCAAATTCAGTTCCAAGCACTCAAATCAGAAAGCTCACAGCTGCCTGTAACTCTAGCTCCTAGGGAGTCAATGCCTTCCTCTGGCCTCTGTAGGCACCCTCATATATACACATATATACACAAATAATATTTTTTTTCATTTTTCAACACAGGATTTCTCTGTGTAACAGTCCTCGTTGTCCCCAAACTCAGAGATCCACCTGCCTCTGCCTCCAAAATGCTAAAATTAAAGGCGTACGCCACCACCGCCTGCCTCACAAATAAGCTTTTTAATCTTAATAATAATAATAAATGCTAGCACATGGGCTGGAAAAGTTAAGAACATCTGTTACACCATACAGCCCTGAGGACCTGAGTTCAGATCCAGCACCAAAGTTAAAAGCCCAGCTTGCTGGGTGTGGTGATGCATGACATAAATCCCAGCACTTGGACTGGAGAGACGGCTCAGTGGTTAAGAGCACTGGCTGCTCTTCCAGAGGTCCCGAGTTCAATTCTCAACATGCACAGGGTGGCTCTCAACCGTCTGTAATGGGATCTGATTCCCTCCTCTGGTGGGCGTAAAAACCGAGCTCTCACGTACATAAAATAATCTCTGTGAGTTCAAGGACAACTCCATCTTCCTAGTGAGTTCCAGGACCACCAGAGCTACAGCAAGAGAGACTCTTCTTTCTCAAAAAAAAAAAAAAAAGTGGGGGGGGGCAGGCTTAATGCCATGAACTCCTCTAACCCTAAGGCTGTGATGAGAGGCAGACACAAAACGATCACCAGGGCTTGCTGACTCCCAGCCCAGATCCAGGCTCAGGGAGAGTGATAGATGACAGCTGGTGTCCCCACAGGCGTGCACAGCTCCCGACACATGTGAGCATACACCACACACATACACACAAAAACTAAGGCTCGGGGAGTAAAGCATGCTGCCGAACCAGACAACCCAAGTTGGTTTCCCAGTACCCACATGGTTGAACAGTGGTTCTCAACTTTCCTAAGGCTGCAACCCTTTAACACAGTTCCTCATGTCATGACCCCCAACCATA
This sequence comes from Alexandromys fortis, assembly GCF_014885135.2. Lineage (NCBI taxonomy): Eukaryota > Metazoa > Chordata > Mammalia > Rodentia > Cricetidae > Alexandromys > Alexandromys fortis. Next base: position 87,048 of record NW_026068211.1, read on the forward strand.
AGACACTGTGATTTTGCTACTCTTATATCTGATATGCAGGATCTCAGGCATGTGACCCCCGAGGAAGGGTCTTTTGATGCCTCCCAAGGGGATCATGACTGACTCATAGGTGGTAAGAGAGAACTAGCTCCTGCAGGTCATTCTCTGACCTATGGCCAGAACCACCCTGCTAGCACACTGTGGGGCCCTCTTCCCTCCCAATCGAGGTGTGGAGGCTTACCCTGTCTCAGTAATGACAACAGAAGGCTGGTGGTGTGGGTCGGCGGCACAGAGCTTGCCTCGAACGTGCAAAGCCCTGGGTTCAATCCCCAGCAACTCATAATCTGAGCATGGTGGCACACACCTATAATTCTAGAACGCAGAAGAAGATGAAGGCTGAAGGGTCAAGGACATTCTAGGCTACTTAAGTGTTGGAGGCCACCCTGGGATACATGAGACCCTGTCTCAAAAGGGGGGCGGGGGTGGGGACTGAGGAAATGGTGAAGAGATAAGAGTGTGTACCTGAGTTCACTTCCTAGCAAAAAGCCAGGCATGACTGCGCATGCCTGTAATTATAGCTTAGTAGGGCCAAGACAGGTGGATCCCAAGAGCTGGCTACACAGATGGCTTAGTCAAATGTCCAGCTTCCAGCACAGTGAGACCTTCTCAAGGGAAAGAGGCAGAGGTCAATGGAGGAAATATTGATGTCAACCTCTGGCCTCCATATATGAAGACACATTCAAATATATGCACACACTTATGTGCATACATTACACACGCGTAAACAAACGTATTTCAAAAAATCCCAGCAATCTGCAGGTGGAGGCTGAAGGATAGAAAGTTCAAGGTCATTTCCCAGCTGTTAGCAAACTCAAGACCAGCCTGGGCTACAAGAGACTGCTTTAAAAATAAACAAAAGCTGGGCTGTGGTGGCGCACACCTTTACTCCCAGCACTCCGGTGGCAGAGGCAGGCAGACCTCTGTGAGTTTGAGAACCTGGTCTACAAGAACTAGTTCCAGGACAGGCACCAAAGCTACAGAGAAACCTAGTCTCGAAAAAAATAAAAAAATAAAAATAAACAAGTAAGAAGTCAGGCATGATGGCCCACACCTTTAATCCCAGCACAGAGGAGGCAGAGACAGGCGGATCTCTGTGTAAGTTTGAAGCCAACCTGGTCTATAGAGCAAGTTCCAGGACAGCTAGAGCTGTTACACAGATACAAAACCCTCGAAAACTCAAACCAATAAACAAATAAATATAAAACTAAAAAGATGACAAATGCTGCAGTATTAGCTGAACTTTGCCATTACTTTCTTTTTCCTTAATATTATGTGTGTGTGCTTTGTCTATGTGTATGTCTATGCACCATATGCATGTATCAGCAGAAACCAGAAGTGGGTGTTGGATCCTCAGGAACTTGAGTTACAAGACAGTTGTGACAGTTGGCTTCACATTGACATCTGCCTGCCTCTACCTCTCGAGCACTAAAATTAAAGGCTTACACCACTATCCCCTGCTACATGTCTCTATAATTTTTTGAATGACCACAGACCCTAAAAATTTGGCTATAGCCATTGAGGCAAAACATGTTGCTAGTCAGGCCCGGTGTCTCACAACACAAACACTCTGAGAAGAATCCCAGCACTCTGCAGGTGGAGACTGAAGGATCAAAAGTTCAAGGTCATTTCCCAGCTATACAGCAAACTCAAGACCAATCTGGGCTACAAGAGACTGCTTTAACAATAAACAAATAAATAAAAAGCCAGGCGTGCTGGCACACCTTTAAAGGTAGAGACAGGTGTGTCTCAGTGAGGCTGAGCCTGGTCTACAGAGTGAGTTCCAGGACAGCCAAGGATATACATAGAAATCCTGTCTCGAAAAACAGGAAAAAACAAGCAAAAAACCTCTGAGACCTACATGGTAGAAGGAGAGAACTGATTCCTACAAATTGTCCACAGGGAAGTCAGGACACAAGTATACACACACTCACATACATGTGCGCACAAAACAAGCACACACACAGTATGATATATACACATATATATATATGTATATATATATAATGTGTGCTTTAAAAACAGACAAAAAATTCATAAGAGTTGAAAAAATACAAGTGGACATAGTAGTGCACAAAGACCAGGAATTTGAGATCAGCCTCAGTTACATAACAAGTTCAAAGCTACCCTGCGCTCCATAAGACCCCATCTCAAAATAAAATAAAGGTGGGGGGAGATGACTCAGTGGGTAAAGCATGTGTTCTGCATCCATGAGGATCTGAGTTCAGCTCCCCAGCACCCAGATAAAAGCTGGGTGCAGAGATCTGAACACGTAACCCCAGGGTTGGGGGAGCAGAGACACACAAATCCACAGGACTTACTGGCAAACTAGCCTCAGCTCAATGGGGAAGTCCACGTTTAGTGTCAGACATTGGCTAGAGTGGGCTGGGTGTGGTGGCGGACATCTTAAATCCAACACTCAGGTGGCAAGGGCAGGAGGATTCCTTAAGGATCAAGGCCTGCCTGCCTGGTCTACATAGAGAATTCTAGGGAAAACATAGCAGGAGGAGAGTATTTAGGAAAACACCCAAAAATGTCAATCTCTGGGTTCCACAGTCACTCTCTCACAAGTACACATACGCTACACACATTGTACACATACATACATACATACACACACTCACACATCAGGGATGTGTGCTAAGATGGGACATTCCGCCTCTGAATGTCCTCACCCTAAAAGCCACTTCTGGATCAGAACTGGTCCCCAGCTATAACCTCACTCCCTCCTACTGTGGTCCTGCTTCCCCATGCGCTCCCTAGATTCTCTACCCTACATTGTTAACTGTTCAGATAACATCTCAGATCCATCTTCCAGTCAAACTGTACCATGCTCTGAAAACACAGCTAAGACTATAATGCCCTTCTTTCTTCTCTCTCTTCTTTGGTCTACTCAGCCCTATCCATCAAAGACTCACCTTTGGGAAGAAGAAATGGGGACTCTGCTGGTGGCCCAGGACCTGGAGGGTGTCATCAGACAACAGGGGCTAGAGGAAATAGTTCCCCTCCTATGGGGCGACTTTAATCCTGAGCGGAGAGTGATGTCATCTACCGTGGCCTAGATCTCGAAGGGTAATCCCAGCCAAGATGCGGGACTGACTAGGCAACAGGAGGTGACATTGGCTGGGGGAAGGGCACTGTCTGCTTAATCCCACCCTGTCACCACCCCCACGGTGACATCTTGGCAATTAAGGTTGATGAGGGAGGGAGGGAGGGAAGGCTCAACTCCTACCTACAGCCAGGAGCTGCCATTCTTTCCTGAGGTCTGACCTGGTGTCCCTCCCTCCAGCTTTAGCAACCATCTGAAAAGCACAGAGAGGAGTGTTCAGTGCCCCTGGGAGCCTGAGAAATGAGGGGCACAGGGGTTTCTGGATTGCTCTCTGTCGTCCAGGCTAGTTTTGAACTTGTAAGTCTCCTGGCTCCGCTGGACTAGCTAGGATGACACACCTATGCCACCAGCCCTGGATGAGCGAACTAGTTCAGACACGAAGTTCTTCCTGCTTCTCCTTTTTCTAACCTCCCCCATCTTTGCCTTGATCTCATTAGACATTAAATTCCTTCCTCTTCCTCTCATTACCTTCTCTTTGTTTGGGGTCTCCCGTGACTCAGTTTCTTCTCCCTTTGGGCCTCAGGCTGTACAGTTCTCCTTATCAGCCTGTCACAGCATCCTATGATCCCTCCATTATTCTATCTCTGTTTACCTCTCTCCCCCTCAGCCAATAGAGGCTGTCCCTCTATTGCTCTAATCTCTGTCTGTCTCTACATCACGACTTCTGTCCTTTCCTCTCTCGGTCCCTTCGCATCTTTGTCTATGCTTCTGCATGTGTGTCTCTCTGTCACTCTTTCTGCCTCTGTCTTTGTCACTCTGTCAAGTGTCTAATCGCTTGCCTCTGGCTATCTCTCTGTGTCTCTCTGACTCTGCCTTTTTCTCCCTGTCTCTCTTTCAGTCATTTTGTCTCTCACTGTCTCTGTGTATCTCTGACTGCCCCTCTGTGTCTGTTTTGTTTAGATTTATTTATTTTTATCCTTATGTCTTTTGGATATTGTATCTCTACACCCTGTGCATGCATGGTCCCTGAAGAGGCCAGAAGAGGGCATCAGATGCCTCAGAACTGGAATGGCAGGCTTCTATAAGCTACCATTAGATATGGGAATGGAACCCAGATCTTCTGGAGCAGCCCCTGCGCTCTTAACCACTCAGCCATCTCTCTGGTCCCTCTCTGTGTCTCTGTGTCTCTGACTCTCTGTCTTTCGCTCCCTTTGTAAGTTAATTTTGCATCCTTTCTCCCCCTTTCCATCTCCCACTGTGTTTCTCCCCCCGTTTTTTCTCTGCCTCTGTCTGTGGGCTCCTCTCTCACTTTGCTGTCCTTCTGCGGGTCCACTCAAGCCCGAAACTGCAGCTTGGTCTCAGATCCTCTGTTTGCTTCTTATGCTGAAAGTTCCCATTGCTGCTCCTGCGCCCCCACCCCACCCTCCGAAACACACACACACCATCCTGCCGTCTCCCCCATTAGTAGTCCCCTCCCTTGGTTTTTCTGTGTCCCTCCAGGTATTAATACCTCCCTGAGTTCCTGTTCCATCTCAAATCTGTTCTACTTCTCTGAACACCCGGCCACACACCCAAACACAAACACAGCCAAACACGCAAATTCTATAATCCCTGCTCACCACTGGGTCACTGCCTGTCAGGAGGGGCCCTCCCCCCCTCCTTCACAGACCCCTGCTAGGGGAGATTAAGGCCTCTGGGCCAGAAGGGGAATCAGAACAGATCTCATTAGCAGAATGACACGGAGGAGCCCTGTCAGGAGACTCGGCAGGGGAGGAAGACTGGTCCTGCAGACAGGGGTCCTTCAGGATAGTGGGTCTCGTCATCTCTGGATTTCTAGCCTAAAGTCCAAGTGGAAAGCATTTGCGATAAGTGGGTTTTCTGGTTTTGTTTGGGTTTTTGTTGTTGTTGTTTTTGTTTTTTGGTTGGTTGTTTTGGGGGTTTTGTTCATTCGTTTGGTAGGTTAGTTGATTGGTTGGCTGGTTTGGTTTTTGTTTTTTAGTTTATTGCTGCTTTTTGTTGTTCTTGTTTTGAGAAAAATGAAAAGAAGGCTGGGATTAGAAATTCTGACATAAACAAGGCCCTAGGTTCAAACTCTATGTTGCTGAAAAAAAAAAAATGTTTAAGGCAGTAGAGGGGCACACCTTTAACCCCAGAAAAGAGGCAGACGGATCTCTATGAGTTCAAGATCTGCCTGGTATTAGAATGAGTTCCAGGACAGCCAGAACTACACAGTAAAATCCTGCTTTGAAGAACTGCTTTGAAGAATCACGAGAGAGAGAGAGAGAGAGAGAGAGAGAGAGAGAGAGAGAGAGAGAGAGAGAGAGAGAGAGTGTTTTGGCTTGATCTCCTCCAGGGTTACCTTACTTCTGGATGCCTCTACCCAGATTATTGAAATGTGTCCCCTCTCTATAGAGGCTGTCTTTTCATCCGGAATTATGAGTTCAGTATGTCTGTGTTTTGATTAACTACACTCTTTGCTTGTTTATTTAGGGAAACTGTGGTGCTTTTATGAGAGTCAAAGACAACCTACGGAAGTCAACTCTGTTCTTCCCCATTGCGGTTCTGGGGATGGAACACAGTGGCCAAGCTTGGTGGCAAGCACCATTGCCTGATGAGCCACCTCACTGGCCCTGGCATGTGTGTTCAATGGGACACTGCTGGAGGTTCAGAGATGAGAGTGGAGCAGGGGCGCTGGAGAGATGACTCAGCAGTTAAGAACACCCACACGGCAGCTCACAACTGTCTGTAACTCCAGTTCCAGGGACCCAACACCCTCACACAGACATACATGCAGGCAAAACACCAATGCACATTAAAAAATAATAAAATAAGATAAATTATTTATTAAAAAAAAATAAGAGTGGAGCAGGCTGGATCAGCTTGAGGAAGCCCTCCCTGGTGGCTCCAAGGTTCCCATGCTGAGACTGGAAAGCACAGGGAAGGCACAAGTGGCTGCTGTCTTTCCCAGAACTCCTGCCTAGACTTTCTGGGCCTTGCCCCATCCATGAACAGACCTCCACAGATCGCCCCAGGACCTCAGAGATTTCTGGAAACACATTCTTTTGGCCTGGTTGGTTAGGTAGGGTTTTTTGTTGCTGTTTTGTAGTGCTGGGAATCAAACCTCAAAGCAATGCCTCCTTTCTGTTTGTGTGTGGTTTTTTTGAGACAAGTCTCTCATATATAGCCCTGGCTCACCTAAATATACCTATATAGATCAAGTTAGCCTATAATTTACAGAGATCTATCTGCCTCTACCTTTCCAGTACTGAGATTAAAGGTGTATGCCCCCCACATCGGGCAAGGAATTACTTTTACTTTTCTTTTACTGAAAATAGATTGTTTTTCTCATATATCCTAATTAGTTCCCCTCACTCTATTCCTCCCAGTTCCACCCCACCTCCCTTCCCATCTGGATCCATTCCCTTTCTGTCTCCCACTGGAAAACAAACAGGTGAAACTGGAGAGATGCTCAGCAGTTAAGAGCATTGGCTGCCCTTCCAGAGGACCAGGGTTCAAGTCCCAGTACCCATATGGCAGCTCATAGTTGTCTGTAACTCAAGTTCCAGTGAATCTGACTTCCTCACACAGACATACACGTAAGCCAAATACTAACACATGTAAAAATTAAATGAATTTTTTTAAAACCCTGGTTCCTAGTGTGGTGACCCACACACACGCACATACCTTAAACTAGAAGAAGGAAGAGGAGGAAAAAGCAATCAGACTTTTTTTTTTTTTTTTTTTTTGGTTTTTCGAGAAAAGATTGCTCTGTAGCTTTGGAGCCTGACCTGGAACTCATTCTGTAGGCCAGGCTGGCCTCGAACTCACAGAGACCCACCTGGCACCACCACCATCTGGCACAAACAGGCTTTTAAAGGACAACAATAAAATAAACTATAGTAAGATAAAACTAAACATCAGAATTGGACGAAAGAAACAAAGAGAAGAAAAAGAGCACAAGAGAAAGAAAAGAAACAGATGGGATTTGTTCCCACACTATAACAAGAGTGACAGTTCCACCACAGAGAAACCCTGCCTCGAAAAACAAAAAAAAACAAAAAAAAACAAAAAAAAAAAAAAGAGTGATGGTTCCATGTAGGCACTGGCTCAACATCTCCATGTTCAATGAGTTTGTAGGTATTCTCTTCAGCAGTGGGGCCTTGCCATCGCTTTATGGAGAGCAATCTATAGTCTCTGTAACAGCCTAGGTTGTTTGGAGATTCCCCTTTGACCAAGAACTCAACTGGAGTCAGGTGGTGGTGGCAAACACCTTTAATTCCACCTTTAACTCGGGAGGCAGAAGCAGGCAGATCGAGGCCAGCCTGGTCTACAGAGTGAGTTCCAGGACAAGCATGAAGCTACAGAAAAACTCTGTCATTGGATGTAACCCAGTCCTGGTACTGGAAGCTTCATCTGGGACAAGAAATGGCCAGTGGGACTCCGTCTCCCCCACCATTTGGCAGTTTCGTCTCGATCACCTTCTTATATGTAGACCTGTTACACTGCTCCTACTGTATTAGTTTCCCACACTGCCCCTCAAGTGGCCCTTAATTTCAGCTGTCTTTCCCCTTATTTCCCTGTCCCCTATACTTCCTCACTTGATCTTCCCATTCCAGATGCCCCCATCCCCATCCATCCATAAATATCTCTTCTATTCCTCTTTCCCATTGGGATCTATTCCCAGACCAGTCCCTTACTCTGTACCTAACCTCTGTGATTCTACAGATAGTAGCTTGGTTATCACTGATTTAAAAGCTAATATCCACATATAAACACATAAATGCCGTATTTCTCTTTCTGGATCTGGGATACCCCACTCTCAGGAGATGCTTTTTTTCTAGTTCCATCCATTTGCCTGTGAATTTCATGATTTTATTTTTAATAACTGGATAATACTCCAATTTGCAAATGTACCATATTTCCTTTATTCCTTTTTCTGTTGGGGACCATCAAGGTTGTTTCAAATTTCTGACCATTATGGCTAGAACAGCAATGTATATGGTTGAACAAGTGTCTCTGTAGTACGGTGAAGTGTCCTTAGGGTATATGCCCATGAGTGGTATAGTCTTTTGAGTTCTTTATATATTTTGCATAGTAGTCCTATATCAGATGTGGAATTGGTAAAACTCTTTTCCCATCCTGTAGGCTGCCCCTTTGTCCGAATAAAGATGACCTTTATTGAAGCTTCTCAGTTTTATGAGGTCCCACTTATTAACTGCTGATCTTAGTGTCTGTGCTACCAATGATATTCTATTCAGAAAGTCTTTTCTTGTGCCCATGAGGTCAAGGTTTTATGTTGAGGTCTTTGATCCATTTGAAATTGAGTTTTGTGCAGGGTGATAAATATAGATCTATTTGCATTTTTCTGCATGCAGAATTCAGTTTAACAATCACCATTTGTTTTCTTTTATTTATTTTTTTAAATATTTATTTATTATGTATACAATATTCTGTCTGTATGCCTGAAGGCCAGAAGAGGGCGCCAGACCTCCTTACAGATGGTTGTGAGCCACCATGTGGTTGCTGGGAATTGAACTCAGGACCTTTGGATGAGCAGGCAATGCTCTTAACCACTGAGCCATCTCTCCAGCCCCCCAGAAATCCTTTTCGTGTGTGTGTGTGTGTGTGTTTAATTTTTTTTTTTTTTTTTTTTTTTG
>NW_026068211.1:101531-102793 GCF_014885135.2 Alexandromys fortis
TCTCTCTCTCTCTCTCTCTCTCTCTCTCTCTTTTAATTTCGAGACAGGGTTTCTCCATAGCTTTTGGTTCCTGTCCTGGAACTAGCTCTTGTAGACCAGGCTTAAAATGTGAGAAACTTCCAGCGATTCCACTGAAATCAGGAATCAATCAAAAACAGGTTGTCCACTCTCTCCATATCTATTCAATATAGTTCTTGAGTTCCTAGCTAGAGCAATAAGACACCAAAGAGAGATCAAGGGGATTAAATTGGAAAAGAAGAAGTCAAACTCTCACTGTTTGCTAATGATATGATAGTTTACATAAATGATCCCAAAAATTCTGCCAAGGAACTTCTACAACTCATAAACACTTTCAGCAATGTAGCAGGATACAAGATTAACTCAAAAAAATCGAGCCGGGCGTTGGTGGCGCACGCCTTTAATCCCAGCACTCGGGAGGCAGAGGCAGGCGGATCTCTGTGAGTTCGAGACCAGCCTGGTCTACAAGAGCTAGCTTCAAAGCCACAGAGAAACCCTGTCTTGAAAAACAAAAAAAAAAAAAAAATCAGTAGCCCTCCTGTACACACATGATAATAAGGGCTGGGGAAGAAATCAGAGAATCAACACCCTTCTCAATAGCCACATATAGCATAAAATATCTTGGAGTAACTCTGACCAAATAAGTGGAAGATTTAAATCTTTGAAGAAAGAAACTGAAGAAGACACCAGAAAGTGGAAAGCTCTCCCATGCTCTTGGGTAGGCAGAATTAACATGGTAAAAATGGCAATCTTACCAAAAGCAATCTACAGATTCAACACAATGCCCAGCACAATCCCAGCAAAATTCTTCAAAGACCTCAAAAGAATGATACTCAACTTCATTTGGAAAAGTAAAAAACCCAGGATAGCCAAAACAATCCTGTACAATAAAAGAACTTGCAGAGACATCACAGTCCCTGACTTCAAACTCTACTACAGAGCTACAGTACTGAAAACAGCCTGGTATTGGCATAGGAACAGACAGGAGGACCAATGGAACTGAACAGAAGACCCGAATATCAGTCCACACATCTTCGAACACCTGATTTTTGATAAAGAAGCAAAAAAATATCAAATGGAAAAAACAAAGCATATTTAAAACAAGTAGTGCTGGCATAACTGGATATCAACATGTAGAAATATGAAAATAGACCCATATCTATCACCATGCACAAAACTCAAGTCCAAATGCATCAAAGACCTCAACATAAAGCCAGCCACACTGAACCTTATAGAAAAAAAAA
>NW_026068211.1:109210-125405 GCF_014885135.2 Alexandromys fortis
TTTTTATAATAGGGGCACCAAGCATTAGGTCTGAACAAAAGAATTTTTACAATCTTGCCCTGCGGGTTAGTCAACAGAGACCCTAAGAGGGGGGAGTGAGTTCAATGGGTAACTAGGCAGCTATTGTGAAATATGTTCCAGAGGAGATTACAGCGAAAGTCACTAATTGCTAGGAAACAGATGTTTTTAGCAATTAGTCAGAAAAAGGGACTGCTAGCAACGTCAGAAGGTTGACAAACAGAAAAACACTATCTCAAGGAAAATCTCAGTTACAGATCGCCTTACTTTAAGCCTCCATTAGCATGGTTCATTAGTCACACCAGTGTCTTCGCTGTCTCCTGTTATTTTCAGGCAGTGTTTACTGAAGTCCCACACCTTCCCTTTGAGGGCACCAGATTCCCGCAGCAGAGAAGGAGCCTAAACCAGAGGTCACGCATCTCTGTCTCCTAAAGGTTAACTCAGCCCGTCTCTGTCGTTTGTCAAGGATGGCCAGGACACTACTCTCGGTTTGCAGAGAGAAGTTCCAGTGTTGTAAACAGAGCTATGGGTTGTACAGCGAAATAGCCCACAGTTAATAGTTAATCCTCAAGCTGCTGAGGAAGCTGCTGACAGTCTGTTCTCATTCTCCTAGACTTACAACTTTATATTTCTTTATTTCTACATTTCTATTTTTGGAATCTATATTTTTATATTCTTGGACTCTTCAGTACACAGATATACAGACAAAACATCCATATACATAAAGTCAAAATTGTTATTCTGTGCTAAATATGAGTGATAGCGAAACAGGTTTTTGATTTCTCTCAAGTGAAGTAAAGACTAGGGAAGCCTGAGAGCTTGTTTAGTCACAGGACAGAAGGTTGAATCTAGACAGTATTTACCAAATATATTTATGTGAGCAAAACAGGGTACTGCAGGCAGGGATTCTCTGCGTGGAACAGACCTGGCAGTGGAGACCAGGCTAACCTTGACTCCCAAAGATCTCCCGCCTCTGCTCCGTGGGTGACTGACATGACAGTATTCCACCACTCCCAGCCTGCAACACACTTCCCAGCAGCTGGGCTCCGTAGAAATTAGGCAGGCCTGTTTTCCCAGTTCGTGAAAGACCAGCTGTTCAAGGTCAGACTCAGCCACCTTCAGCTTTCCGAGAAGCTGGGACAGCCTTTGAGTTAGAGACTGTGCAGATCTCTTTGAACAGTTGGGGCTCTGTAGAAAGACCCTGTCTCAGAATAAATAAAGGCACACCTTGAATCTCAATACTTCAGAGGTAGAGGCAGGTAGATCTCTGGGAGTTGGAAGCCAACCTAGTATACATAGTGAGTTCCAGGGCAGCCAGAGCTATAAGTAAATAAAGGAAGAGGAGGTGGGTTAATTTTGTTGTTGTTGTTTTTCTGGGGGGGAGGGGGAGTTGTTTGTTTGTTTGAGACAAGGTTTCACTGTGTAGCTCTGGTAATCCTGGAACTCTCTCTGTAAACCGGGCTGGCCTCAAACTCACAGAGATCCGCCTGCCTCTGCCTCCCTGAGTGCTGGAATTAAAGGCGTGTGCCACCACTGCCCGGCAAAGGAGGTGGTTTTACCCAACACCAGAAGACAGGAGCAGATGTCCCTATGACCCCCATCAATCTTTAGTCCAGGGACAAATCTTGAAGAGAATTTATCAAGCAGGGCAGCCGCCTGACCTCTCCAGTCCAGATATCCCAGGGGATGCGTGGAGAAACCGGCCAAGACAGTCTTGAAGGAGAGGCACTCAGCTTTAGGAAGAAATGATGATGGACACCTAAAGGAACAGGCTGGCTGGAGGCTTATGATCCCGGGTGAAACTAGGGCTTTCCCCAGGCTTTGGAGGCCTGGGAGGAAGGGGCTAAGGCTGCGTGTTGTTCCCAATTCCTTTGGTGAAGCAGCAGTACTAGTTGTTCCGGAAGGAGCGGAAGGAGCACAAAACCCTGCAAGGCAATGCCCTGAAGGGTGAAGAGGGATAAAGCAGACAATCAGGTGAGTGGGTGGAGCAGACGACAGGAGGTGGGCGGTCTCCAACTGGGTGGGCCCGAAGCAGAGGTGTATTAAAGCCAAACTCCTAGCGTAGATTCTCCACCTGTGAAGCTGAAGTCAAGTGAACTGCGGCCAATAAGGAAGTAACTGATGGCGGAAGGGCCTGCGCCGCGTGAATCTGCTCCCTCAGAAGGATGTTTGTATGTCAAGCAGTTAGGTAGGTGATTCTTCTGGGCTTCAAGTTTCAAATATGTGTTCTGGGCTCCCAGAAGAGGCCCAGACGGCCTCTTTCAAAATGGGTCCTGCCCGTAGAATTGGAATGAGGAGTGAAATGGCGTGTGGGGAGCTGAAACAGGTACTTAACGCTTTGAGCTCTGAAAGGTACCGAGCCTGGCCAGCAACCTGGTACCTGTGTAGTGAGTTTCTTCCCAGTGCCTGCATCTTGTTTTTTGGTTTTCAGGGTTTTGTTTGTTTGTTTTGTTGGGGGGTGGGTGGCAGTGAACAGGTGAGTGTTCTTTGAGATGGTAATCGGAAGGAGATCTTGAACGCCCATAACTCCTGGTCTTCCAACACCTGAGCACTGAGATTGCCGGCTCTGGCCACCACTTCCAGACAAGTTCTGTAATTTTGAAATATCGGTCGGCCCATTTCCATGTGCTCGCTGCAGAAATCCAGATAGGCACGACGGTTGCCTGGGGCTGAAAAGTGGAGGGAGAGTCGGGTGGGACATTTCTCCGGCCCCTGCAGCATGGCTAGGTTCCACGGAGAGTTATGGGAGCCTTACTCAGAAGGGAGGACTTGGGACTCAGACCCTCCCCCACTCTTTGGGATCAAGGTCTTGTGCTAGCCAGTCTGGTTTCTCGCGATCTTTTGTTTCTCACGACAGGGCTTTCCTATGTAGCAGCCCTGGATGTCCTAGAACCATCTCTTGTCGACCAGTCTGGCCAGGAACGCACAGGGATCAGCCTGCCTCTACCTCTCAGATGCCGAGATTAAAGGCGTGCGTCAGCATCACTGGGCTCACCTGGCAGTTTTAAAAAGTAAAGGTTGCCGGGTGGTGGTGGCACACGCCTTTAATCCCAGCACTCGGGAGGCAGAGGCAGGTGGAGCTCTGTGAGTTCGAGACTAGCCTGGTCTACAAGAGCTAGTTCTGGGCAGGCTCCAAAAGCTACAGAGAAACAACTGTGTCTCAAAATTAAAAATAGAGGCTGAGCCCGAGTGGATGTGGCACATGCCTTTTATCACAGGAGCAAAGGCATTTCTAGAGTGAGTTCCAGGACAGTTCGGGCTCCATACAGAAACCCTGTCCCCCAAAAAAATAAAATAAATAAAAAATAAGGGTTGAAGCCGAGAGCATGGTGGCACGCCCCTTTAATGGGGGTGGGGGTGGGAGAGCAGGAGAGAGTGGCCAGTGGTATTATATTATTAGAACACCAAAGAGAGTCAGTCTTGTGCTAAAAACCTATAATCCCTGTGCTTGGAAAGTTCCAAGCTACTCTGGGCAACATGAGATAATCTCAAAGTAACAAAAGGAAAAAAACTGGTCACCCAGCGAGGACACATCAGCAGCTCTCCCTTGGACCTTGGTTGACTCTCAGTATTGGAAGAAACCCTTAATAGAAAGCAAGACCACTTCAGGACTCTCCACCTACCCTTTTCAAAGATTCAGATCCCGATGCCCAGAAAGTTGAACTAGTGGATCTGGAAAGTGGGGGATTGCAGTGAGATCCGTAGGTCCACCTCTCATTGGTGCAATGGCTCCCCAAGAAGAAAATCAGAGCCAGGGACTGTGAAAAGGTCATTTCTGTTTCCAGTTACTAATTTTATATGTGGTTGTGCCTGGGGATGTGTAAGGGGTCTGAGGATAACTTTCCTGAGTGAGTCCACCATGAGGTCCCTCAGGATCAAAACTGCCAAGTTATCAGGTTGGCAACAAGGGCTGAGCCGTCACTCTCCGCCTGCCATGATGGGCTCTTTCTGATCAGATTTCTCCATTTTCTCTCAGACTGTACTCTGGGTACCCTTGACCTGGAGTACAGTTGGGAACAGCTGTCTGAACTGGAAAAACACTTCAGGATGGAGCCACACCCAGACCTCGAAGCTCGAAGGGCCCTGGCCATGAGACTAAACCTGACTGAGGAACGAGTTAAGGTCAGATTCCCCACCAACTTTCAGCACCTTTAGGCTAGTGGTTCTCAGCCTGTGGGTTGCAACCTCTATGGGGTCGAAGGACCCTTTCACACAGCTTGCATATCAGATGTTTACATTTCATTTGGGGCCAGGGTTGTTGGTTTGGTTTGGTTTTGGTTTTTTTGAGACAGGGTTTCTCTGTAGCTTTAGAGCCATGTTTGTGCTTGTTTGTTTGTTGTTTGTCGAGACAGGGTTTCTCTGTAGCTTTGGAGCCTGTCCTGCAACTAGCACGTGTAGACCAGGCTGGCCTCAAACTCACAGAGATCCTCCTGCCTCTGTCTCCGAGTGTTGGGATTAAAGGCGCATGCCAACACCGCCCAGCTTACATTTTGATTCTTAACAGTTATGAGCAAGCATAAAAGTTTTATGGCTATGGATTACCACCACATAAATTAAATTGCTGAAGTGTTAGGAAGGTTGAGAACCACCCCAGAGCCCACACACTGAGTAGGCTGGATCGGGACTTGTGGGTCACTACCTTTTTAGGGTTGAAGGATGCTTTCATAGATTACAGTTCCATTCTTTTTTTTTTTTATGTATGCTGCAGCTAGTTGGTTGTGAGCCACCATGTGGTTGTTGGGAATTGAACTCAGGACCTCTGAGCCATCTCTCCAGCCCATACATTTTAGTTCTTAACAGTAGCAAAATCACAGTGATGAGCTATCATAACAATTTCATGGTTGTAGATCACCACAACATAGTAAACTTCTGAAGCATTAGGAAGCTCGAGAACCACCCAGGGTACTCGGTAGACTGGATCCCTAGTCTGGATCCCTAGTCGGTAGGTTCTGCCCTCAAGGCCCAGCAGTATTCCTCTGGTGGCCTCCCTCAAGGTCCTGGATAAGCAGCCTTCCTTCCCCTGCAGCACAAATCTGAGGGACTGGTAGCACAAGGTGACCCTTTGTTTTTTTTGTTTGTTTTTGTATACCCTTCCTCCCTACAGACTTGGTTCACCCTGCGTTCCCTGAAGCCTGAGACGTGCATTCTCTCTGCTTGGCTACTATGGAAGCCTGTCCGCCGCTATCGCTATAACCCTTATTCCTGTGCTTCCAGCAAAGTTGGGGGCTGCCGGTCACCAAGCAGGCCCATCAATTCCCGGGAGCGATTTAGACAGAATTTTCCGAGATACCTGGAGCTCATGCAGTACCACACCCGCAGAAGGCATTTAAGGCAAGGTTTGTACAAGTCACGGGAGAGCACAGTGAAGCCTCACATCAGCCATGCATCCTGTCAAGACAAGGAGTCTTCCCAAAACAGCCCCGGGCTCCCCGAAACTTTGGAAGCCTTGAAGAAGCTCAGACTGTCTTCTGGGTACCCAAACACAGATGATTTCTGAGAATGTCCTGCTTTGCCTTACCGCTCACTCTGGTATCTAGGGGTGACAGCCATTTGGGGGGTTCTTATTTTACACTGTGGATGTTTTGTTTCTGGCCTGGGACTTGTAGCTTTTATCACCCAAGTGCCAGGCTGCACCATGCGTGTTGTTACTTAGTTGTTTGGGTTTTTTTTTCTATTCCTATGGGATTTTTTTTTTTGTGTAACATTCAGTTTCAATTTTTGTTTTTATTTGAGGACATTTCATGCACCAGCTTGTCCTAGCATTGGCTTATTGTTAGATGTTATTCAGCTGGCTTGTTGCTGGGGCTGTTGGACTTTCATGTCTGTGTTAGGTTGATAATAAAGCTATTCATAGAAAGTAAAATGACAATGACTTATCTCAATGGCATCTTATTCCTTAGCCTAGTCTGGGTATTTTAATAGCCTGGAATGGATTGTAGATTGTGAGTGGGTGTCTTGAGCTGGTGTTTTGCTTTCTGTTTTCCTACCTTGTGCATTTGTTTACCTGGGTGGCTCTCAGACTAGATCCAAAGCCTGGGTGTGGGATTAAAAATACTACAAAACAGTGGGGCGGTGGTGGAGCATGCCTTTAATCCCAGCTTTAATCCCAACTCTGCCAGGAGGCAGAGGCAGGCAGATCTCTGTGAGTTCGAGACCAGCCTGGTCTACAAGAGCTAGTTCCAGGACAGGCTCCAAAGCTACAGAGAAACCCTGTCTCAAAACAAACAAACAAAAAAAAATACTACAAAACAGCTGGGCATGGTGGTGTACCCCTTTATTCCCAGCACTTAGGGAGGCAGAGACTGTTCTCTGCAGCGTTCGAGGCCAACCTGGTCTAGAGAGTTTCATCCCATCACCCACAACCATCCTCATCTGAACAGATGCCTTCTCCTGGTGCACGTACATACATGAGAGGAAAACATTCAAAGTAAAAGTCTTTCCAGGTAGTGGCAAAAGTGATAAACTAGGCCCTGTGGTCGCTCTGTATGGGTTTGGGCGGAACACAAGCCTGCACTTGGAGATCAGAGAATAACAATGGGGTTTTCTCCTCCCCGTTGTCTCAACCTTCTGTCTAGTCTGAGTTCCTGGTTTCTCCGTCAGGGCCCTGGGTCCCTCTCTGTCGACATTCCTTTGCCTTCCTGAATGGCTATCCTAGCCCCAGAATCTCCACAGTGGGTTGGTTTTTTTACCCTACCCGTGGTCTGTTTTAGCAAACACTCAATCCTCTTAAGCCACATGGCGCATTAGCGGTGATTTGGAGGAACATGTGACAGGCTGTGTGGGTTGGGCACAGATACAGTGTGACCGGGCTGCTTACTAAGGGCCGCTTAGTAGGGACCAGAGAGAAAAACATTCAATTTTCAAGGAGGACAAAGGGAGAAACCTGAGGTGTAGGAAACTTGGGGATTTTGCTTTTGAGAGGTAGGGGAGCAGGTCTCTGTAGACTGAGCTGTCTCAGAACACAGAAAATACACCTATTTGAGTGTGTGGTAGGTCTCAAGAATTTGTGTGTGTGTGTGTATGCACAGATATCTTCCGAAAACACTGCTGCAGCCCCTGGAGCTGAAGTTACTCATGTAAAAGCAAAGAGCCTTTATTTTATAATACAAGTTTGTCAACTCGGTCTCTCCGTGTGTCCAACATATTGGAATAATCAGAGAGCCCCGAAATCAGAGTTGGGTTTTTTTAGTAGTAACAGTGGGGGTGAGGGATTTCTAAGGTTCAGGACCCCTGATTGGCTGACATTTGTCTAGGGGCATCCTGGTGTGTGTGCTGTAAGGTGATCCTATCTACAATGGTTGGAATGTTAGGCATTTCCTTTGGATGGTCTGTTCTTGGGTAGTGCCTGGATAATCTCAGTTTGGTTCTTCGGGCAACCAGGTGCTGTTTCAGGGTAAACTACTGAGATGCTGGCAGGTGAAAATGGTTGGAAGTGAAGAGCTTCCTTTGGGTGATCTGAGTTCTACACAGGCTGCTGTGAGTTGCCGCCTAATTCTGGGAACTGAATTTGAGTCCTCTGCAAAAGTACTAGTACACTCAACTGCTGAGCTGATCTGAGATGTGGAGCCGTCTTTCCGGCCCCTAACCCCATTTCTTTCTTTTTCTTTAAGAGAAAGGTTCTCATAGAGCTAGGTAATCCTGAATTCCTTTTCTTTTTCTTTTTTGTTTTGTTTTTTTCTTCTACACAGGGTTCCTCTGTGTAGCCCTGGCTATCCTGAAACTCACTCAGATCCTTCTGCCTCTGTCTCCTGAGTGCTGGGATTAAAGCTGTGCACCACCAGGCCTGATTAAGAGAAGGTCCTTCTTCCCTTTTCCTCCTTCAGGTTGTCTAATCCAGACTTAATTGATGTGCCTGATTTTATTATAACTTGTTCTGCCATGTTTGGTTGATGTCCCTGGGAGTCCTACCCTTTTCTGAAGGGAAAGGAGGAGTGGATCTGGGGAAGAGTGGAGGTGGGGGAGGGGAAGTCCTGGGAGGAGAGGAGGAAGGGGAAACCACGTCACTAAAAAAATAGTTTTAAAATAAATAAGAAAAATTAAAAAAGAGAGAGAGGGTCCTTACCTCTCAGCACACCCTGCATAGCCCACAAACAGGTAGACATCCCCAGCTTGAGGGGTGAAGGCTGCATCCCTCACCAGGCAGCCACGAAAGCCCAAGCGGGCCTGGGCCTCATTGGCAGTGTACACAGGTTTCTGGGTGTTTGTCACTACACTGACGGGCACCTGTCCTCAAAGGCCAGGTGTACTTCCTCAGCCAAGAATTCCCACTGCACAGCGAAGAACTGGAGAGCATGAACGAGCAGGGAAAATTACAACCCATTGATGCCACTGGCTTCACCAACATCAACCAAAGGAATAAGGAACAAGACCTTCAGAAGCAAGGTGACTGCCAAATAGACCCTGACCGAGGAGCTGGCCTCCCGACTCTGCAGTTCTCCCAGACGGCACACACCTTTGGATCACAGAGATCAAAGCTGCAGAGAAACCCTGTCTGGGGGCACGGGGGGGGGGGGGCACTAATTGTGATAAATTGGGGCTTGTCCTCCCACCATCTGGCTAAGGCTGTTCCCCCACTGCCTCCACTACCAGGGACCTCTTTGATCCCTAGTTCCCTATTGGTCTAAAATTGGCGGGAGTGGGATGGGGTTCTGCTACGCAGTCCAGACTACAGCTGAATTCAAGGCAGTCTTCCTGCCTCGGCCTCGGTTGTTCTGGGAGCACAGGTGTGCACCCTCGCACTTTGCTTCACTGGGCCATTTCTCCTTTCTCATTAGCCTCTAGCTGGACGGCCAGGTAGCACACTTCCTTGGCCTTGACCTCGCCTAACTCATCACCGAGCCCAATCCTCTTAGAGCCCGGCCAGTGTCTGCAAAATCTCAGCCTGGTCAAAGAACTGAAAGGGGCCCTGGGGACACAGCGACAGATGGTGTGACAGCCCTCCATGTCCTCTCATCTTCCCAGCCTCTTAGTAGCTGTGAACAGTGGGTGGCTTTAGGCTCTCCTCTGCCCTGGCCTCCACTCTAAGGGAAGTGCTCTCAAAAAAGTTCTAGGACAGTCAGGGCTATGCAGTGAAACCCTGTCTGGGGGAGGGGGGGAGGGAGAAAATATATTATTTTCTCACACAATATATTCTGATTATAGCTTCCCCTATCTCTACACCTCCCAGTTCCTCTCCATCTCCTCGCCCCTCAGAAACCACTCCCTTTCTGGCTCTCGTTAGAAAAGAACAGGCTTCAGCTGGGCGGTGGTGACCTTTAATCCCAGGACTCCGAAGGCAGAGGCTGGTGGATCTCTGCGAGGTCAGCAGGGTCAACAGAAGGAGTTCTAGGACAGCCAGAGAACCCTGTCAGGGGGACGGTGTGTGTGGGGGGAGGGGGGCAACACAAAATAGTAAACAAACAAAAACAGACTTCTAAGAGATAACAAACATGACAAAAATAAATCAAAAACTAATATCGCGGTTGGATACTGCAGCTCAAGAGGAGGGTTGACCCGAGAATCAGACCCACTCGCTTGCTCTCACACTCAGGAGTCTCATAAAAATACTAAGTAGCTATGATACCAGCAAAGGACCTGCTGCAGACCCTTGCAGGCCCTGTGCTTGCTGCTTCAGTCTCGTGAGTTCATATATCCCCTTGTTCAGTGACCGCCAGAAAGAGGCTCTGGACGGTCTCTGCTGCCCCCTAGTGGCCATTCCGTCCCCTAGCTCTCCCACAGCTGGTTCTTTGATCCTATCTGGTCCCATTTAGCAAACTCGACAATCCTCTAAATCCAGACTAAAACCCCCAAAAGTCCGATCTGGAAAAGGCAGAAGCCAGGCAACTGTTCCACACTAAGGTAGACATTAAGCGACAACTCTAGTATACATGAGGTGGAGAAATGGACTGCTGTAAAGGGTGGTCCTAAAGTAGGAAACGGAACTTGAGTATCAGGAAGTGACTGCAGTGAACCCAAAATCCAATCTCCTGTATCTGGATCGAGGATTTAGACAAAGCAGAACACTGGCCTAACATAGAAGAAGCCCTAGGTTTGGAGAGATTGGGGAGGACAGCATTAGGTCTGGTGTGGGCAGACGCCTGTCAGGCTACTAGAGAAAGAGCAGACACAAGACAGTTTGCATAAAGTGTGTATATGACCGGACAAACCCCGAGATCTGCTCAGAGACATAAAGAGATCCTACAGGCCGGGTCGGAAGGCCAGAGAGTCCCCTGGCTTTGTTTTCTGCTTAGATTTGGCATTATGTTTACAGTGCTAAGGACAGAACCCAGAGGTCAGAGTACTCTTTTTAAGATATTTTTATTTATCGTCTTTGTGTGTGTGTGTCGTTGGGGTGCAGGGCACACTGGAGCCAGAACATAGGACATCAGCTCCTTCCCTTGCGGCATCAGCTCTCTTCACATTTCTGTTGGCTCTGGGGAAGGAACACAAGTCTCCAGGCTTTGCAGAAAGCACAGACCCGTCTTACCAGCCCTTTTGTACATGGAAAAACAAACAACAAAAAACTGAAGATAGAGGGGCTGGGGAGATGGCACCCATATTGTTTTGTTTTGTTTTGTTTTGTTTTTGAGACAGGGTTTCTCTGTGTAACCCTAACTGTCCTGGAACTCACTCTGTAGAACAGGCTGGACTGGAACTCAGAGATCCACCTGCCTCTGCCTCCCGAGTGCTGAGATTAAAGGCTTTTACAATCACTGCCAGGCATTTTTGCTTGTTTTTTGTTGAACTGTCTAACTCTAGTCCCAGGGGATCTGACACCCTTTTCTGGCCTCACCAGACACCAGAATGTACGTGTTACACAGATATACACGCAGGCAAAATACTCATACACATAAAACACATTTTTTCTTTTTTATTTATTTATTTATTTATTTATTTATTTATTATGTATACAATATTCTGTCTGTGTCTATGCCTGAAGGCCAGAAGAGGGCACCGGACCTCATTACAGATGGTTGTAAGCCACCATGTGGTTGCTGGGAATTGAACTCAGGACCTTTGGAAGAGCAGGCAATGCTCTTAACCTCTGAGCCATCTCTCCAGCCCCAAAACAGGGTTTCTTTGCGTAGCAACCTGGAACTAACTCTTGTAGACCAGGTTGGCCTTGAACTCACAGAGATCTACTTGCCTCTGCCTCCCAAATGCTGGGATTAAAGGCATGCACCACCACCACCCAGCCCATAAAGCAAATTTTAAATTAAAAAAAAAAGTTAGAACTAAAGCCCTATCAATGAGTGTGATAGTTATGTGGCTGGGGCAGTTTGTGAGGCCACCAGCAATGGAACCAGTATTTATCCCTAGTGTAAAAACTGGCTTTTTGGATCCCATTCCCCGTGGAGGGATACCTTGCTCAGCCTAGATGCGGGGAGAGGGCCTTGCTCCTGCCTCCAGTGATGTGACAGACTCTGAATCCCCATGAGAGGTTCACCCTTTCTGGGAGTGGATGGGGAGTGGAGTGGAGTGGGGAGAGGGTGTGGGAGGAGGGGAGGGAGAAGGAACTGAGATTAGTATATAAAATTTTTTAAAAATTGTTTAAAAAAATAAAAATGTAAAAAAAAAATGGTTAAACCAGGTGGTGGTGGCTAATCCCAGCACTCGGGAGGTAGGGGCGTGCAGATCTCTGTGAGTTCAAGGCCATCCTGGTCTACAAGAGCTAGTTCCAGGACAGGCTCCAAAGCTACAGAGTAACCCTGTACCAAAAGAAAAAAAAAATCTAGACGAATGCTTCCCAACGGAGGTATTCTGCATGGCTAGATTCCCCAATACATTTTACTATGTCGAGACAGTTTTAGCCTGTGACTCCATACCAGCTTTGAACTTAGGGTAGGCACCAGGGTAGATAGACTACAGGTCTGTTGCCTGAAGTCTGAAAAGACTATAGACTGCATGATTCCCATTGCTTGGCCTTCTGGAACAGGCAACTCAGAGACGGTGGGAAAGACTGGTTGCTCAGCTCCATGGTGCCAACAGCTGAGGAGCAGTTCCCAGGCATGGCCACAAGTGGGCACTGAGGGCTCAGGTTTTAGTCTATCTTTGTTTTTGCTTTTGGAGACAGGGTTTTTCTGCAGAGCCCTGACTGTCCTGGAACTTACTCTGTAGGCCAGGCTGGCCTCCAACTCAGAGATCCCCCTGCCTCTGCCTCACGTTCCTGGAAATGAAGGTGTGTGCCTCCACCACTGTGTGTTCTCAAGGAGTCCAGAATGGCTGGCCTAAAGTTCATCCTTCACCATATGGGCTCTTGGGATGGCGTTCATGTCTTCAGGCTTGGCAGCAGTCACCTTTACACACTGAGCCATCTTGCCAGCTCTCTGCCTTGCTTTTTGAGACCATCAGAACGTGGACTGGGTGATTCAGCTGTACTTGTTGGCCCCAGAGATCTTCACCTCTCCAGCTCCAGGTTAGAGGTACAAGACCACACCACGACAAGTAGCTTTTTGCTTGGGTACTAAGGAGACCGTGTTTGGACACAAAATTAAACTTTTCCAGTCCCTTGCCCTTTCTGAGCTGAAGGACCAAGTTCCTCAATTCAGAAGGAAGTAAATTCTACAAGTGTCCTCATGTGACCTTTGCCATGGGAGGATGGGACTACAGACCCAGCAATTCAAGGCCTTGGTCCACAGCAAAAGAACTGTGCATGGGTGTTTAGACACAACAGGTGAATGGTAGACGAAACGCAGCAGGTATCTCTCTGATGAGGTATCGTGTAGCTATCAACATTAATGACATACTGGGGGTGGGGGAAACAGTGGCAGAAGCCCGTGAAGTCTGAGCATCCAGGAGGTGGAGGCAGGATTCGACTTCAAGGGGTTGTCCTTTGCAACGTAGAAAGTTCAAGGCCAGCCTGTTGTCTGCAAACTTGACAAAAATTGAGGAAAAAATGGGAGATGGGGGAAATTACCATCTATTTTAAATGCTGGGCAGTGGTGGCACACGCTTTTAATCCCAGCATTTAGAAGGCGGAAACAGGTAGATCTCTGCGAGTTGGAGGCCAGCCTGGTCTACAGAGCAAGTTCCAGGACAGGCTCCAAAGCTACACAGAGAAACCCTGTCTTGGGAAAAAAAAAAGAAAAAAATTATATATGTACGTATATATATATATGTATATGTATATATAGATATATGTGTGTGTGTGTGCTTTTGCCTGCATGCATATGCACTATGTGCATGCCTGAAGAAGCCAACCAGATCCTCTAGAACTGGAGTTACAGCTGATTGTGGGTCACAGTGTGGGTGCTGGGAACTGAACCCAGGGTCCTCCGGAAAGAGAAGCCAGGGAGAGATGGCTCTCCAGCTGACTATGAGTGAACCATTTCCTGAATACGGTACTTTCGACTATATGAGCTGAGCAGGAGGGTCGCTCTGTTTTGTTTTTATTTTTTATTTTTCCGAGACAGGGTTTCTTTCTGTAATAGCCATAGCTGTCCTGGAACTTGCTCCTGTAGAGCATGCTGACCACAAACTCAGAGATCTGCCTGCCTCTGCCTGCCAAGTGTCACTCTGTCTGTTACATTTTTACCTGTCTGTGTGCTCGTGCAGGCGTGCACTCTCCAGAGAACTTGCCAAAGCAGGCAGTGGAGGACAGAGGATAAGCCGCAGCTGGTTCTCTCCTCCCACCATGTGGGCCGCAAGGAAGGAACTCAGCTATCAGTCTTGGCAGGAAGGGCCTTCACCTGCTGAGCCGATTCCCCGCCCCATCTCTGCTTCCCAACAGCAGAATCAATGTGGCCAGCCTCTTCAAGCTCCTGCTATGTCGGCTTCCCTGCCAGGATGAACTGTCACCCAAATAAACTGCTTCTGCCTTGAGTTGCCTCATCCAGCTTTTATTCAACTGGGAACATTTGGCAGCTGAGCTGCAGAAGGGAAACCAAGGCAAAAGGGTAGGTGGAAGACACCGAGGAATTCAGGGAGAGGTGAGGAAGGGGGCAGAAGGGCAAGGCAGGGTGTGTGCACACGTGGATTCTGGGGAGGCACACCCCCTCACAGAGGCGATCTCTGGCCTGACTTGGTGGCCGCAGGAGCATCGAGGAAGGACCACAGGTCTTTGAGACATTTCAGTCCTTCCTGTCATAAGGCGGCTGCCAGGAGGTCTCAGGACTGGGGGAGAGAGAGAGGTTAGCTTCAGAGGCAGAGGAGAACGGACTATACTATAGGAGGGAAGCAAAGCCAGGTGTGGGGGCACAGTCCTGCAGCCGTGGCAATCCTCCTGCCTCAGCCTCTCAAGTGCTCCTTTTATAGATGAGAAACTGGGTGTGGATGAGCTGAAACTGTAACTAGATTCCTGGTACAAAGCATGCTGGGAGTGGGCATCTAGTCCACCGGGTGTGGGATGTGATACCCAGTTCTAGACCAAGGTACAGGAACTAATACCAGGGCAGAGAGGATGGAAGGAAGTATCTTCTGGGTTGTGGAGTGAGAAACTAGGACTTAGTTCCGACTGGGCCAGCAAGTGCTGCCCAGTTGTCAGGGCTGAGTTTAGAGCACACGCAGAACAAATGGCAAGAAAACAAAGTCGAGTCTCCGCTGTGGTTTCAAGCCAGCCCAGCCAACCAGACAGAACTGTCTCACATAAAGGTAGCTCAGGGTTAGAGCTCCTGCTAAGAACCCCCTTTGTGTGACTTACTGGTAGATCCCCTGCCTAGAATCCTCCAGTGAGAGGCTGGGGATGTGACACAGTGGTAGAGCCCCTGCCTAGAATCCCCCAGTGAGGGGCTGGGGTGTGGCTCAGTGGTAGAGCCCCTGCCTAGAATCCCCCAGTGAGGGGCTGGGGTGTGGCTCAGTGGTAGAGCTTTTGCCTAGCATGCATGAAGCACTGTTCAAGTCCTAATTTTAAAAAAAAAATGCAATGGTAGTTCATACCTTTATTCCCAACACTACAGAGAGAGAGAGTTCAAGATCAGCCTGATCTACAATTCAAGTGCCAGGGCAGCCAGGGCTATTAGCTGTCTCAATAAACCAAAATAAATAAATAAAATCAATGCATTAAAAACCTGTTTCCTGTCAAAGGGACAAAGGCAATCTAGGGCCAAAATACCAGGGATCTTGAGCAGTTAAGTTATTGTTATACTTATTCATTTTGTGTGCCAGTGTTTGCGTGTAAGAACCTGAGTGCTTGGCGCCCATGGAGGTCAGAAGAGTACATTAGATTCCCTGGAACTGGAGTTAGGAATTATTATAAATCACAGCGTGGTGCTGGGAATCGAACCTAGGTCCTTGGCAAGAGCAACAAGCGCTCTTAACCCAAACCACCTCCGCACAAACTAACTGTGTAGCTAAGGAGGATTCTTAGGACTGAATAAGAATCCATCTTAAGGATGACTTCTTGATCCTCCTGCCCCTACTTCCAAAATGTTCAGATCACAGGCTGCCCCACAATGCCCATTCATTTGTTTTATGTTTTACTTTGTTTTGTGTTTTATGTGTATGCAGTGTTTGTCTGCATGTATGTCTGTGCGACCTGTGTGTGCAGTGCCCTCAGAGACCAGAAGAGGATGTTAGATTCTCTGGAACTGCAGTTACAGGTAACTGTGAACCACCTCATCAGCCCTGGGGGCTGAACCCGAGTCCTCTGCAAGAGCAGCCAGTGCTCTTAAGCACGGAGACATCTCTCCAGCGCCACTGTTTTGATTTATTCAGGCAAGGACTCAGGAGGTGCTTATTCCTGCTCTCCTGAGTGCTGGGATTCGAGAGGTGAGTCACTCCATCCAGTTTTGGAGTGCTGGAGATGGAACCCTGAGCTTCCTGCGTGGTAGGCAAGCACTCCACCAACTAAACCACATCCTCAACCACAAACCTGACTTCCTTGAGCATCTTCCATTCCAGAATCAAGAAGGCCACTTGAGGCAAGCCCCTTGCCCCCATCACCTCCACAGTACCACTCTGTGACCCCTTAGGTGTGATCCTTCCTGGCTAGAGGGGACTCTAGGACGTGGCCATTCTCACTCTCCGCTCTGAGAGTCCATACACAGGGGCGGCTACAACACCCCAAGGTGGTACCCCATCTCCCAGTAGCCCCCTTACCCCTGCCTCCAGGTCTCACTGGCACTGAGCCAGGGCAGCTTTGATGGCGGCTACCAGTTTCCGAAACTTGCTTTCTGTATCCACGTAGCCATCACCTCTCTGAAAAGAGAAGAGAGGAAAGGGTAGAGCTAGGTCTCACACATCGAGGCCATAGCCATGTGAC